>NC_140939.1:142561596-142779096 GCF_014529385.1 Adiantum capillus-veneris
CTCTCTCTCTCTCTCTCTCTCTCTCTCTCTCTCTATACCAAAGGCGCGCGTAGAGAGCCATACCGGTAGTGCATGTGTCTATGCGCGCCGTTAGTACTGGCCATTGAGAGAGAGAGAGAGAGAGAGAGAGAGAGAGAGAGAGAGAGAGAGAGAGAGAGAGAGAGAGAGAGAGAGAGAGAGTATGGGTGTGTTATTTTACCCTATACTAACGGCGCGCGGACGTGCTTGTTGAGGTTAAAAAGGGGTCCGTGCGCGCCTTTAGTAATGTCGATTCTCTCTCTCTCTCTAGTTATATATGCTAAGCTATAGAAAGCAGAGAGAGAGAGAGAGAGAGAGAGAGAGAGAGAGAGTAAGAGAGAGAGAGAGAGAGAGAGAGAGAGAGAGAGAGAGAGAGAGAGAGAGAGAGAGAGAGAGAGATTCATAGAAAGAGAGAAGGGGATTGAGACTCTTCTTTTGGTGTACAGTAAGATGGCTAGAACAAAAGCCACTGCAAGGAAGGCAGGCAAGGGTCCAGGATTATCATCGAAAGCAAGTGGTAGATCAGCAACCCCAAAGAAAAGACTTGGAAAACCAAATAAAATTCTGAAAGGGCCAAGGATGAAGAAGCTCCAAACCTGCATGGGACTTTTCAGAGAAATCAGAAAGGCACAGAAATGTGTAGATTTATGCATACCAAAGCTGCCCTTCCAGAGGATGGTGAGGTCCATATGTGATGAAGCTACCTGGGGCACCAAAAGGTGGAAGGTGGTGGCATTAATGGCTCTACAGGAAGCAGCTGAGGACTTCCTACTGGAGTACTTCAGTGACATGACCATTGTTGCAGCCCATGCCCACAGGGTTACTATAATGGACAAAGATAGTGAGACATTGAAAAGAATAAGGTGGAGGTATGACAAACTGCTGGTCCCCAATGTCTGCAAGGATAAGAAAATGAGGGAAATTTTGTTATACCCCCGGAGCTAGTGCCACAGCTCACAGGTGTAGATGTCACACATGATGTGAATACAAGGGCAAGGGCAGAGACTATTGCTCGCCAAACAGAGGAAATGAGGGAAGCAGAGCTTCAGGAGAAAGCAAAAGTAGCAGTGGAGTCCCAGAAACAAACAGAGTGCAATGTGACCCTGTCTATAGAGGCAATGAATCAAGAAACTCTACTTTCAATGAAGAATGGTTTGCTTGCAGAGATACCATTTGTAGATGGAACCAGAAAGCTAGCTCTGGAAAAGGTGGACATTGATTTATTGCAGAATCTAGATGCTCAGATTTCAGACACAATTATCTATGCTTGTCTTAAGTAAGTGTTACTATCTTGCTAGCTTTGAAAACTCAGATAATAGGTTTGCTAACTCAGGTAGAGTCTCTGCAGCCTGATCAAAAGTCAACTCCCATTGCACACTCACACAGAGGTGTTTCTCCTTGATCCACAAATGTCTGTAATTATTAGACAAAAGAATAGTCCATCTGGGACCTTTGAGAGCTGGTTTCGCCACTGTGCTATGCTGGAAGTTACTGTGATCATCTTCCCATATGAGAACAACCATCACTGGAGTCTCATATGCCTTGATGTTGACCAACCAGCAGTGTGGGTGTTCAATTCAATAAAAGGAACCCACCCTGAAATTAGGTTGTAAGTGTTTTGTGTCAGAAAGTGTTTATTATAGATATCCATGTAAATTTGAAGCCTCATGCTAACATCTTGACATTGCTTTGTGCAGTTGTATAAAGAGGTTGTTGCTTGCCTATGGCAAGCTATGTGGAAGGTATGAACTATACAAGGCCCCAATCAAAGAAGTACCTGTCCCAAATCAAACCGATGGGAATTCTTGCGGCTGGAGATGTCTTCTCCATGCAGAATATGTCCTGCAAAGCTACTTTGCATTAAAACCTTTCATGACTAAGGTACCCATTTGGCAATGCATTCAGTTAGTTTTGGTTTAGTCTATAAAAGAATTCTCATCATGTGGTCTTTCAATTTTGCAGAGTGCTTTAAAAAACTACACATACGATTATTTGCAAAGATACCGGGTAAGTTTAATACAACACCTGCTTACTATGTCTAGCCCTAGAGAGCTTGAAGATAGCGGCTTGGATGAGCGCACTATTGATCTTACAAAACATGACGTGCCACCACGACAAACCCCTACATCCGATACAGTGGAATCGCATCGGGCCGAGGGTGTCATATCAGCAGAAGATCAAAGAGTCGAGGATGAGGAAAGGACAAATGAGCATATGGAAGCTGCTAAGGTTCAACCGGAGGAGACAATGAAAGAGCCAAGTCAGCCAGTGGAACAGCCAAAAGAGCCTATGGCTGAAGCCCAAGATGAGGAAAGCAGGCCTATAGATGAGCAAAAGGATATGGATGAGGAAAGCAGGCCTAGGGATGAGCAAAATGATATGGATCAGGGAAGGATGTATGAGGCAAGCCGATCAACCTTGAATCAGGCAGAAAGGGCCATGGGGGAGACCCCTGATGAAGATTTGAATGATGACTATGAAGATAAAGCGGAGGAGAGCAACAACGACATGAACACTACAGAGACCCAGTATGGACCCTTGCTACCTGTAGATACGGTTGTTCCGGTAATGTCTATTCAAGTATGGCAAAATATGTTCAGCTTCTAACTACTTATATGTACTTGTCAACTTTTACAGAGGTTGATTATCTTGGACGTCAATGGATTGCTGCTGATGCGGGTGCCTCTCGGTGACAGAGGACCCTTTGAGGATTTGCAAACGTTTCGGATGGGAACTTGTCGAGTCGTGGTTCGTCCAGGAACCAAGGAGTTTATTGAGTTTCTTCTTCCGCGCTTCAGAGTTGGCATATGGTCTTCAATGCAAAGGCAAAACTTATCGCCACTAGTTGCAATAGTTTGCAGTGTATGCCAAGCTCACACGTCAGATTTTGCCTTTTTGTATGATCAAAGAAAATGCGTTACCGTTGAGGGCCACTACCACCCTAAAAAACCAGGATTACCTCTTTTGTACAAACCGTTTAGCCAAATCGGTGTACCCTTTGATGCAACTAATACACTACTAATTGATGATACTCCCGAAAAGGGAGAACTAAATCCGCCGGGAACAACTATCTCACCACCTTCTTTCGAGGGGCATTCCTTCGATTTTTACCTTGAAGACATTCTGATTCCATACTTACAGAAATTGTATCTCAGTCCATTGTTCACGGACGAGTTTGTACTTTCTAATGAATTAAGATGATTCTTCTATCTGTCTTTGTCTTGTCTAACATATATATATATATATATATATATATATATATATATATATATATATATATATATATATATATATATATATATATATATATATATATATATATATATATATATATATATATAGAGAGAGAGAGAGAGAGAGAGAGAGAGAGAGAGAGAGATTTGACGTGGTAAAGAAATGTATTTCAAGCACACTTTTTCACAGGGCACAATTGAAAAATGAGATCAATAAACTTCATGTCTTGAAAGTCATTTGTATACACTTGGGTTTACAAGAATATCTGTTACATTGACACTACTTCAACCCGACCATCCAACTCTTTGCACAAAATATCTTTTTCTCTTCGCCGCATCACCTTACGGCCAGCTAAGAAAAAGGAAAAATCTCATAGTTCCTTGTCCATTGACTCTTCAATGATGTCATTTCGCAAATGCTGAAGACTGCATAGCTCCCTTATTGTAACCACCAATAGTAGGCCATTCTCTTTATCAATCACTTCCACATCCACAGTAGGATTATCTTCCAAACTTGCAGAAACTTGGTCCATAGGAATGTACTTACCGTTTAGCATTTGTGATCGCATATACCAAAATGAGAGTAATAGTGATTGGCTTGCAATCATGTACTTGACAACTAGAGTATCAAGCGCAACCTCGCACCGTAAACCAATCTCTTCCTTTGCATACCATCCTTTGTCAAGAAGTTTGTCACAGGATGACTGCTGAAATGACTTGCACATGAACATAGTTTTTGTAACTCTGATGTTGTAGCTATGAAACAGCTCTATGAAGAGTGCAACAGGACAAAAGTTTGCAATTCTAACCAATTTGGTAGGAATAGAGCTACGTAGAGACCTTTGTATATCCTTGTAGAGCTTACTTCGCATTGCCTCCACCATTGTTTCCTCGGGAACTGGCCAGTCCACAGTGTTCCAATCGGTCGGTAGAGGCAGTTTCACCAACATGCCATTCTTATTCCCTGAGCTGAGTTGGTAAAAGTGGTCATAAAAAAAGATTCCCTCATCAGCCAATCTTTTGCTGCTCCTCTCTGAGTACTGTAGAGAACCAATATGGGCATGTACAACATGGAAGAGGCCTATTATGCACTCCACAGGCTCCCATTGCTCATAAGAAGAGGGATAAACATCTGCAATATATATAAGAAGAGTTAAACTAAGAGTATCAATAAGTACAAATGACAAATCTAATGTAATTGAGTTGTGAAGAGTAGAGACATTACTCATAACAAGCGGGAGAAACATTGCAAAATATATAAGAAAAGTTATAATGAGAGTATCAGTAAGTTCACATGTCAAGAGTACTTACAATTGCAACATGGTTGATGTATATATGATACATTTCCACCGTTTGCTATCACCTCTGGATGGGTAAACACATGCTGAACAAGAACTTCCTTTACAGATCTTTTGCCGATCTCAACTTTGAAATCCAACACCCTGGCCTTCCATGCTGAGCGGTAAACGTTGATACCACTAGACCTCTTGGGTCTTCTTGGTTGCATGAGGACCCATGAACCTTTGTTTATCCTTTGTCCAACCCATTGGTTGTCTGCACTTATTGAAGCTGGTATTGTAATGGAGGATATGCTACTACTTGGCCTTCTAGGCAAAGTGCCGTTGTTGTTTGTTGGTGTGAGAGACAGTAAACACCTTGAGGCTCTTGGGCGAGAAGACGTGGATGCCATAACTCTCAGAGAAAAGCTTTAGTGGAGGGAGATTCACTTTGAAAGCATTCTAATGGAGGGAAATTGTTTTAAAATTCCAATATCTTGTGCGGGCTTAATGGTCACCCTCCAGTACGTTAATGACCATGAGAGAATATCAGAAGTGGGACCACACGCAAGCACCTAAAAGCTCGGTAAAAGGAAGGAAATTACTATGCTACAATCCTAGTTTCGTGAAAGTTTTATGCTATTTTCCTATTTTTTGAGTCTTTCCAGGTACTTTCCTACGTAACGTAGCCTTCATGCTCATTGGACGCGCTCTATTTTTCTCTCTCTTCATATGGCCCTCCAAATGACCTCCAAAATTTCCTAATGCAAGCATATACAATAGGGGTAGCCCCTCATTATTTCATACTCATACTGTATACATAAGGGAGGGAGGGGGGGGCGGGGGGGGGGGGGGGGGGGGGGGGGGGGGGGGTGTTAAGAAGATGATGATGATGATGTTAATGTGTTATACCTTGTTGCTAGGGATAGCAAGCTTCTAGTAACTTAGATGCGAAGGTGGTTGTTGCTAAGCAGCTGCGTCCCTGCTTGTATAAGATGCTTACGGATCAACTTGAGGGTAATGGCCACATGGATTCCACCTTCATATTTGTGGTCTTTGGTCAAAAAACTGGCATATGTACCGGCTATCTCAATAGCAATTTCCCCTCTTTGTTGAGGATGATCTGTATAGAACTAGTTAAATCCATTTCCTAGTCTTTGGAGGTTTGTCAAAAGATTTGTCCCTGAGCTTTTGACCTCTTGCAAGCAGACGACATCTGGTTTGTGCTTAGTGTCCATGAGCCAATGTTTAATTACATGTACCCTTCTTGCATCTGTAAGGCCTTTGCAGTTGAGGCTGACACCTTTAAAAGGGGGACCCTTCATTTTTTAATGTTTTTGGGTGGTTTAGCTAGGGAAACTGAAACTCTTGTAGGGTCTTTTGAGGACTCTTTTTTTCTTGTAGGTTTCATTGTAGGTGGAGTGGGAAGTTTTTCCTCCTTTTCCTAGGTCATGAGAATATCCATGGGCTAAGTAGGATCCTCCAACATTTGAGCTTTAATTTCTTCATCTTGAGCTGTTAGCTACTCAACGAAAGAGTCCCCTTCTATACCATGTGGGTTGATAGGCTGAGAGTTACGAATGGTTTCCACCTCACCGTTAAATGAGGATTCCTATAGGGTATCATTCTAAATGTTGTTGGGGCTAGGGGGAGGATCACACATATGTTCCTTTTCCTTAGTGCTAGGTCCTCTGAGAGGAGAAGTTTGTCTAGTGTTGTTTCAATTGGGCCTACTTCATTCTTTATCCCTTCTTGCTATGAAGTAATATCATTAAAACAAGTTTCATAAATAGCATCTAGCAATTGCCTCACCTTGCTATGCCTCTTGGCCGTATACACATCGTGGGCAAGGGCTCTTGTCTACTAAGCCTTTGGTACCCATGGCATTACAAGTAGAATAGAGAAAAGAAAACATTAGGGCAACGAGTAAGTTTTTGTAGGGAAGGAGAAGTGCAAGTTCTCTCGAGTAAGTTCTTCACATGAAAAAGAGAGATGCATGGGCTGATAAGTAGGGGCTCACAAAAGACTAGGGTAGGGTGTAGCGTGAAGGGCTACCTTCGCTGCCAGGTTGAGGAGTCTAAGTACGAGAGACACAGTTGCATTTCTAGTATGCAATCTTCTCCTTTTGCTTCTATTTCAAGATTTCCTTGCCCTCTACATTCCTCGTCGTCACTCTTGCACAAGCTACGTAAGTTCAACAAGGAATATGTCATGAAGTTCTTGTGATATTGGTGGAGCAAAGTAGAGTGGTAAGTCCTTACCATCCACACCTCTCAACGATCATATCAAAAGCCGCATTTCTTAATTTATATATTTTTCTTAATTCAATAAAGAGTGAGGTCTCTAATTGTAAATTTAATTATTAAATGTATAACATTTTCTTTGTCCTTTTTTACAAAAAAATAGCATGCTCTATTTAAAAAGTTTGTAAATAAAAAGAGGTTTTTAATTTTAGTTCCAACCCGTAGTCATGGATAAAGACGTGATAATAACGGTGACAACATTCTCGGTAATAGATGTAGTAGTGTTTAAACTATGAAAAATTCCCCTCTCTCCTCTTTGGCCACCCCATTTTAGACTCTCTCACTAAAATACGTGATAAATGGTCGCATCAAACTCTTTGTCCACTTATAGTGGAAGATTGTATAGTCTAGACCTTATAAGGTTGAGTGAGTCTTTTCTTATGGTCTAGACCTTATGAGGTTGAGTGGGTCTTTTCTAATGGTACAATAAGGCTCAAGGATTTTGTTTGGATTATAGTTACCATGAGTTTAAATAATGGATCAAAGTTCAAGTTATATTATTCAGCCCTAGAGAGATTTCCAACACAAGTCACTGATCAATCTAATTCATTTTAATTTTAAAGATCAACCATCGTACTTATTTTAGTAAGATCTGATATGAATAAAAGCACCCAAGGTATTTAGACTTCAGATTTTTTGGAACATAGCAATCACAAGCTTTGGCATCTAGACAATCTGAAGACTTATCCAAATCTTCAAAAAGTAACTGACATAATCAAATAGAACCGTAATTCTAATGGTCACTTTCAGTGCAATGAATATCCACTTTAAAACAATGATCATTAGACAAATCAACCAATCTTAGGGAGTCCACCTCAAAATATGTAAGTGTAGGGCGTGAGTTCATTCGGAGGGTTTCTTAAATTTCAAAGAGTTACAGAATTACATGTGCAAGAGGGGTCTAAAAAGAAAAATTTGAAAAAAGTTACAAGTTTATGAAGAAGAAGGTGTCATTTAAGTCATGGTGAAGTGTGTGTATAGAGGGATTTTATAGATACCTCTTAAACGCACATTCTATATGTATTTTTGGGAGGTAAATCTCTCAGGGAACCAATGTATATTTGCCACATCAATAATGAATGCCCTTTCCCTAAGATGCAAATGTAATAGTGAATCCATGGCTTGAATTAGAACTATTGTGCAACATGTTGACAACCCTAGTTCATTATTTTCACACATCTGCACCTACACAATCCTTCCATACAAAGTCATCTTCATAAGTGCTCATGCCTACTTCAATGATTGCACATAACATTGCGACTATCGCCGCCCTGCTTCCCTCTTCAAGAAATGTAAGCCAATAATCCTTTTCTAATCAAGGTATAACTCACACTCCTATTATGAACAAGAAAAAGGGCTCCAAGGTTGTCAAGTCTACCATAGAAGAAGCTACATTAACCATCTCCTATCAAGTAACTGATAAGTCTGTTTTTAAGGATGAAGAAAAACAGTTACTAGCAAAATGGGGTATGCAAAAGTTAATGGAGGTCTCTAAGATCCCCTTAGCAATGTTGTCATTTAGCAAGTGGTGGATACTTTTGATGGGCTTTTGATGCAGAGAAAACCACTGCCACCATCAATGAGCATGAGCTCCAGATTATCCCTGCTCTAATTGCAATAGTATTTTCAGTCCCTATAATAAGAAACCTAAGGTTTCAACATGTAAAGAGGTTAGTAGTTTTTTGAATGAGACAGCAAATCTAAAGCAAAAAAGGAAATATGGAGGACTAGGCATCCCAGCCCAACCCTACCAAAGAAGGAAACATATAAATTTGTTGTAGAGGCTCTAAGTCTGAAAAATAACCCGACTTATGTCACTAAAAAGGTGCTAAGCATGTTCTTTGATAGAGATCTATTCTAATGATTTGAGCACATTTTTTTAAAATACTATAGTAGCACAAACTTGCAAATTCAAAACCCAACATCTCTTTAAGACATCATATGTATGGTAGTTTTCCTGTCAACTTAAACACGCTCAAATCACAACACTATCTTCAAAAAGGAAAGAAAAATCAAAAGGCCCATGTGAACCAGCAACCAAAAAATATAGGGTTTTGACTAACCAAAAGGATGTCTGGGAAATGATTAAATGCATAGCAAAAAACACATCTAGAAACCCTAAAGATAAGTAGATTAGAGGGTCACCTAACCTGGCAAGGAAGGTTATAGACACCACTTCCAGGTAAAACTCTAAAAAGAGATATTGAGATTTATCGTGGAATGAGATGGGGCTTGATAGTTATTCTAGAGTTAAGAATAAGAGTGACTGAATAGTTCAAACTTGGATGTTGTATGATCAGATGAGCTTGTCACATTCATATATTAGAGGTTAGATCATCAGATAGCATAGACTAGACAAAGAAAAATTTAGATGATAGATTCAGACTTGATTGGCACTATACTTCAAACAAATGACTAAACAAAAATGAATAGATAAGTTTCGATTACAAGACACTGAATGAGACAACTTAGAATGTGGTTCAGATTTAGATTATAGAATAAAGAGTACAACTAGGTACAATCGGTTCAAACTTGGATTCACATACAAGGTTACAAGACTCTAGTATGATTGACTAGAATCTTCAAATTAGGTTTTCTCTTGAATATACAATTGGTACAAGAGATCAACATTGAGTGATCATAAGCTCTGGCTTTTGGCTACTTGGCACTGACATATTGTATGCAACTCCTCCATTGTGCCTCCATGTGGCATTTGTAAGCTTTTGAACTGCAATCGATGGCATCTAAGTGAATAGAGTTGGTGGCCCGCAACTTTGTTGAGTGGTCCTAGAATGTGTGGTAAACCATATGATGTTGTGAGGAACATTAGAGGCTATGTTGATTAGTCTGTAAATGGATTCTTTCTCTAGCTGCTCCTTTCGAGTGGTCATCACCCCAACTTCATAGGGTGTGAGCAAGTACCATTTCTTTGTGCCAGGATCATATATTTTTTTCTTTCCATTTGTGGATCAAACTCTAGCTAGCTTGTGGCATATGGAGACAATGGCCTCAAAAAATCTTAGTCATTTCTCTAAATTGAGCCTCATGATTAGCCTTATTGGGAAGATCCTTCTTTGGAGTCATTGATGCTTGGATAGATAACTATATAATGTCATTTTAATGCTTTACTAATTGCCCCAATTGGTCTTTCCATTGTCTCATCATCTCTCTAAAGTTGGCCAAGTCTTCCTTTAGCTTGGTAACAATTTCCTTCTTTTCAGTGTTGTTGAGTATATTGACTTCTAAGCTCCCCATAGAGCATTAGTATACTCATTTTGATCTTACAGCTAGTCAAAAATTCAAACACAAGTCATCTAGCCTGCAAGTTCATTGTGTACATTGGATAGAGTGTTGGATAGAACCTTGGGAATTCATCTTCTTTTATAGGCAATGCATACATCACGGCAAGGAATTCATGCAATAGTTCAATATAATGAACACAATGTCATTATCCCTTTCCTTGTGACCCTAACTAAATGAAATGATGTCTTGAGTGCCTATTCTTACTCTCGCACTGTCATTTTGGTCATTCTGCCTCTGCTACTTGATGCATTGTTTTCCAGTAGCACCACCACCCTTTCTTCAAGAAAATTGTAGCTTGAAGCATTGTTTTCTAGTAGCACCACCACCCTTTGATCCAGTATCCTTCAAGAAATTTGTAGCTTGTGAAGTGCTGCATCAATTTATCCTTGACTACCTTCATGTAGCCATATTCCAACTTCCCAATAGGGTTTCTAACCAAATCTCCAAACTTTGTGTATTCGTCGTAGTAAGCTTTTGGGTTTGGGGACTCCCTCTTGCATTTACCTTGAAAATCATATATTCTAGAGTTCTACTAGAACTTTAATGACATTGGGGTGAGAGGCTCATGATGAGTAGTTGTAAATCCTCTAAATTGTGATACTAATATGCTTTCCACTAAGCCACCATTCATTTGTCTCCAACATACAGCATTTTGAATCCCTCCAAATCTAAGTAAGCATCATTTACTTGGATTTGGTGCTTCTTTTCTTGCCATAGCTTCTTGTTCAAGCTCAGAAGTTGTGTTGAGCAAAGAAAGTCATATTGAAAGTCTATATGTCTCTCTATTTTTATAGCCTTCCCTTTATCTCTATGTGTAAAGGCAAGCTACTATTGACTATGATCAGTCTGCTAGTTGACTAGGCTATCTATTTGGAGTTTGATGAAGATCATTATCTGGAGTGTAATTCGATTTCCCCTTAGATTGATCTGGTGTTTTTTGACGCCCTCTAGTTGATTGTCTTTTTCTAGGAGCATCATCGTCATCATAACTTGACTTTGAAAATGAATTTTGATCAAGTTTTGTATTTTCATTATCTTTCATTAGGGAAAATTTGGACTCTCAAAGGGGCCCTATAAGGAGGTTTGACTTTTCCTCTCTTGTCCAAAGTGGGCAACCCAATGAAGTACATAAACGCTTTGTCAAAACCTTATCAACCAACATATCATTGGAAAGATCTTAGAAAGTAGGTTCTAAATCCCCAAATTGTGACAAATTTGGAGTTGATTTGTATAAGTGATGGCCTCCCCACTAAAGCTGAAATGTGGGGAAAGATTTCATTTATAAGACAGAGTTGTCACATAAAAAAATGGAATCTTCTAGAATATAAGGAATAGGATGGCATGCTATAGCCTATGTATAGATCTTGACGAGTAAATTCTAAATCCAAAAGGTCCGACAACTTTTGATTTCATTTGTAAAAATTTTACCGTAGGCCCATTCTGGACAAGAGGGAGAAAGTCAAAGTCCTTATAGGGCCCATTTGAGAGTCCTAAATTTCCCTAATGATCATGTTTCTTATTCTCATCCTCCTCATATTTGTCTTTATCATCTTCATCCTTTGGGGATTTTGGCTACATGCATTAAAATATTCATTCCCCAATTATTGAGCAGTCCCTTCTCTACATCTTTGAACACATACTTACCAATAGCTTGATAGGAAATGGCAACTAGGCTACTCTTCCACATTTTGGTATAATACCTACTTCAAGGCCTTAGCTCCTTTTGTTATCCCCATGGCAAAAGAGTCTACTGTATCTTATGTTGATAATAAAAGATCATTTGAGGGATCATTGGAGCTACTAGAAGAAGGAAGCAAAGCAAGGATAAAGGCTATGTCACGTGCAATATTTGTAGATAAGAGCTCCTATGGAAATAGCTTTTTGTGTGTAGAGAGAGGTGATGAAAATGACTAAGGGCCATGAATGCATCTAATCTTAGTCCAAATTGATCCATGAATGCCCCACTCCATTCATGCCTCGAGACAAGAACAAATGTTATTGACTTGGTGAACATGCATTGGCCTATCCTTGCAATGATCATCATTGAATTTCTCAAAAATATTTGATTTCTAATGCACTACCAAATATTGTTGGTCACTTCACATGTAAGTCCAATCTCTGATTGAGTCTCTAAATGGTCTGACTATTGAACCTATTGTCTCATAGGTTACAGACTATCATTAATCTAAAACCTCTGGTCCCCTTTATTCATATTATTTCTTATCAAAAATATATCTAGTGGTTGAGTTTAAAAATTCGATGTATATGATAGTTTAATAGGTTGTGTTGGTATGTGCTAAATAAGATATCTTGATCTTTGGGCCATTATAATCACTAGGTGGCCTCACTACACACAAATCTTTCATTTGAACCATACCATTCAAAATTATCCAATCAACCTCATAATGCCCAAACCATGCATATTCAAATTAGGTTTGTGAGACCCTAACTTATAATGATACAATAGATCTAAATCCCCTTCTAGAAACTCTCTCGCTTTCAATTGTCTACATGGTCCAGTTGATTCTCTATTGAGCAACTGATGACAGCTGTTATCCCTCCCTGGTGGGAGGGATGTTACAAGATTGGGCACCCTCCTAATATATGTGGTTAACTGCAATTGGGATAGGTGGTATGTAGTGGTTAATTACTGTGTTGTCTTTTTATTTTTACTAATAGTGAGTTGATGTTGTGTAGATTGGAACTTTGGGAGTTGAGGAGAAGGTGTCGGTAATAAATTATTCTCTCCATCATTTTTATGTGCATAGTGTTATAGTTTATATTGGCAATAAGCCAGTATGGCCCTGCTTGTAAAAAATTAGTGTAAACTCACCCTATAGAGGGTCATGCAATAAGTGATAACCACCAGCCATAGATTAAAGTGGAAATAAGTGTACAGAGGGGCCTCCAATTTTTGGCACCAATAAGCAATAACAAAAATTAAATACCAAACTCCACAAGCGGTGTCGTGGAGTTTGGGGCTACAATTTTTAGGCCATTCATGTGAAATATTCCTCTTTCTCCACTCTTATGATACTCGGTGTCGTGGCGCTTTGCATCCACAAGGGGAAAGTCCAAAAGGACACAGGGGTTTTTTACTTTAACACCACCTGGGAAAGTTTAATGGCATATGCCATCGACTGGGCAAATTTAATGGCATATGCCATCGACTTGGTCATAGGATATTGGGGAGATTTTCATGCCAATGTTGTGAATGGAAAAGCTTTGATCAATATGTATGCTAATCATTGACTAGCTTTGTGACATTGAAGCAATGCCCTGGTCAATATTCATGCCAAATATGGTACGCTCTAGAGAGCAGTAAGTGCTTGCAAGGATATCTAATTTATGGGCATGGTAATGATGCGACACTCAAAAATTCTTTAGTCAAACTCTATGCTTAATGTATTGTTTAGAAATTATATGGCCGAACCAGTTTTCTATGTAGTTTTAGATAACTATGAGCAAGGAAAATGGAAGTGGATGTATTAAAGTTGAGCTCGACACTGCTTTGGTCGATATCTGGGCTAAATATGGTGATTGACAATGCCAAAGGGGATGCCTAGTGGAGCATGTATGCCAAATGTGATGAATTTTAGAGGGCATAAAGTGGTTGATGAGCTTTGACAATGCCTTAGTGAGTATTATGCCGAATGTGACACTTTCAAGGAGCACAAAAAGTGTTTGAGGAGCTTCCAGTCCCAGATGTTCCTTCTTAACTATTGTGAATGTCCTCTCTTGTAGTACATTAATTGTGGTATATGCCCAACCTGGATGTGGCAAGGAAGATTTGGTTCTTTTAACCCAATGCGAAGGGAAGGCCTTCCGCCAATTTCTATCATTTGAGCTTGCACCTTGAAGGCAAATGGCCTCACAATGGCCGCCCATTGAAAGTGGCCGCCCATAGGGCAAATAAAGAGTCTTTTTTTATTTTTAGTGTGAATAGTGGGGAATGCATGGCGAAGCTGAGCATAGCCTCGGGGTGTTCACCTGCTAGACATGTAATTTACCACATGAGTTCAAATGAATGGGTTTTTTAATTGTAATAATTTTAAATTTTTAAGAGGACTTTATTAACAAAAGGGGTTTTTTATTGATTCTAGAGAAAAACTCGTAGGTTTTTGAAGAAGAAGGGGTCATTTTATTACTTTGAGCATGTAAGTAAAGGGGTTTTTTCAATATCCTTTGAATGTACATTATATGAATAGTTTCTTAAAGGTGCACCCCCCAAGAGCATAGCAAGCAGGGAAGAGGAAACATTGGACTATGGGGGCTCCAAAGAAGTTGTCTTTGAAGAAAAAAGCTACAACAACTCTTGGTGCTCCATTTGGTACCACTCATGGACATATTAGTGTTAATGTGGGGTTGGGCCTACCACATCATCAACCCCTTGTCACATCAGTCACGGTGCTGTCGGGGGGGGGGGGGGGGGGGGGGGGCATATTAAAAAGGAGAGGGGGATATTGTGTGGTGGGGGCAAATATACAGGGAACAAGTGATGAAAGGGGGAGGAAGAGGGCTGGAAGCTCTCTCTCTCTCTCTCTCTCTCTATATATATATATATATATATATATATATATATATATATATATATATTGAAGGAAGAAATCAAAGGAGAGGAGCTCGACTTGGAAGCTCCCTCTCTCTTCTCCTCTCAATTTGAGGAAAGAAAGAGTTATGAGATAATCTTGGCGAGGAATCTCAAAATGGGAGAGTACGCTCTCTCTCTCTCTCTCTCTCTCTCTCTCTCTCTCTCTCTCTCTCTCTCTCTCTCTCTCTCTCTCTCTCTCTCTCTCTCTCTCTCCCCTTAAAGAAGCAAGCAAAGGAGTACAATGCTTCAAGATCTCTCTCGCTCTCTGCCATGACGTAGAAGAAAGCTATGGGAAATGGGGGAGATCAAGAGTGCATAAGAGGAGTATTTCCTTTGAAGAGGTAACTAAACAAAATCTAGAAAAAAAAACAAGGACTTATCTACACAAGAACTTCTACGAGAATTTGAAAAGCAATTATCATTGAAACCAAAACTGGTAGAGCTATTTGTCCAAGTTGTTGATCCACCACTTCAAAAGAGCTTGGTGCAGCTACTTGAAGATTCAACATGTGAATTGGGCTTACCACTGATCAAAAGTTGGTTCTGAAGGAGTCAACCTGATTGTGAAGCGACAGAGATGGTGGATAAACTGATTGTGGTCGATCCCATGGGGAGATAATAGATGAATACATTAAGGAGAAGTCAGCCTTTGGGAAATAGAAATTAGAGTAGCCGGTTCTTCATGAGTTGATAAAAGGTATGCAAGAATTAAATTTGAATTTAAAAGCAAGTAAACTTGAAGGGTTAATCACAAAGGTTTCACTTCAGAGCCCAACAAACATCCTCCACGTGGAATTGGGATGAACACTGCATGTGGTGCGATAGTAACAATCTGCATGATCGCAAAGATTATGAATATTTTGATGAAGCTTACAGGAAAAATGTGGTTTTTTGCAAAGACAAGAATATTCATCTTAGGGAAACAAGTGAGCCATTGTGCTTGAATTTTGGAAGGGTGTGGCATGAAAAAGTTAGTGGAGGAAATACAACATAATGTTGCACTTGTAGAAGCAGCTACATATGGGTTGCAAGTATACAATCAGGCAGATGATGAAAGTGCAAGAGTTAAAGGTGATTTGTGGCCTTATGATTTAAAGATAGAAGAAGAAAGCAAGGTGACCCATGGAAATCTATGCCAGGTTGAAAATTTCATTCAAGAAAGTACAGGGTGGGCTGATTGGGTGTATTCTCTATCAGTGTATGTATTTATTGCCAAGTCTCAAGCTAATGAATCCATAGTAGAAGAGAAGCACAAAAGAGATAGAGATATTGCACAAAATTCAAAAAGGGATGCTAGATTTAGCAGTAAAAAGGACGAGGGGTCTACTCCTAAACCTATTTCAAAAGTGGTTATGGAAGAGACACTAAAAGATAAAAAGCAAGGTAAGCCCAAGGGACCTTCTTATAAACTGAAATCTCACACTGAATTGGCTACAGATCTAAAGAAGGTTTTCAAAGAGCGCATTCTCAATAACAAGGTGGAGCTCATGTCGAGAGACATCTTGAGAATTTCCAAGCATGAGTTTCATGAGAACATTATTGACATTATCAAGAGGAAACGTCAAATACCAAGTGAGCGGGAATCAAATGAAGTTAAGAGCCAAATGATTTATCGCATTGAGTCAATTTTGGATGCTCATGTAGAGGAATTTGAAGATGGAAAGTCAAAGCTTGTGGTGGTTTTAAAGATTCCAATTATACTTGAGGTACGGCATGTTTATTTTAATGAAGACAGAGATGAGAAATTGTGCCTAGGAGTCACTTTTCTAGGACTCATTGGGCTAGAGCAATGACAAAAACCATTGTGAAGCTTGGGGACATTGAAGAGCCATTCTTAGCACTTGTGGACCATGTGTCCAAAACTAATCTTATGGAAAAGAAGTTGCATCAGAAGGGCAAGTGTCCTATCAATGTAGACCACGGTTGGCATATTCAAGTTGCCAACATGATTCTAGGTGATCTTTATGGTGCATGTGTAAAATGTAAAGGTAACTATTAGGAATGTTTATAGTTGTGTACATGAAAACAAAGGTGCTAGATGATAGCTTAACCTATGCAAGGATCGGAAGTAGGGATAGTAAAAGGGCTATTCAATTTTTGATTGTGTGTGTTGACATGTCAAAAACAAAGATGGCGTACATGATTATCCATTGCCAAAGATACACAAAGAATTCAAAGAACACAGGTTTTTAAACTATTTTCTCGAGGTGCCACTATAGAGCACTACTATGGTGGTACGGAGAAGGGGAACTTCTCGCAAGGAGAGACTTTCTCTTTGGGGTTTTTTGGTAAGGATGTGCACTCTACCATAGGGTGCTACTAATTCTATAGCTCATATGATGAATGGCATGAATAAGTGTTAAAAGATTTTATTATTCATGTTACTATACCTTTCATTGATGATCTGTTGATCAAAAGATGTGAAGAAGGGTTCAAAGATGAGTTAAATGATCAGAGGGGGCACCGACGGTATTGCCAACTATGATGCCATTTTATCTAGGCTTGAAGAAGTTAACTTGAGACTTTTAAGGAAAAAATCAATTTTTGGTGCTAAAGAGATTTTTAATTGTGGGGCATACAAGTGTCCCAGATGGAAGACGGCCGACTCCAGCTAGAGTTGAAGTTGAAGCTATACAAAATATGAAAGAGACATGCACATCAGTTACTAAGGTTCAAAGGATTTTGGGTGTATGTGTATTTTATCTTATTTGGTTGCCACACTTTGATCATGTTGTATAGGTGCTTTATCAAATTCTAAAGAAGGATAAAAGGTTTTTAATGGAGGAAGCTCATACAAATGCTATAAAAAAAATTTTAAAAATGCTTCTCAAGGCTCCTACCTTGAGGAAGGTTGACTATAAGTGTGGAAGGCTAGTGATCTTAATCCTTGACACTAACCCGATAGGTATTGGGTGGGCTATAGGTCATGATAATCAAGATGGTCTTAGGTATGCAATCCACTTTGGGGAAAAGGTGTTTAATGCGCGTCAAAGAGGTTACCAATAGGTTAAGAGAGAACTTTTGGGTGTCTCTACTTCCCTGAGGTCTGATAAAGAATATTCATATGTGCTTCAATTGTAGTAGAGACAGATTGTGTGCCATTAATAGGGATGATAGCAAGAGTAGCACTCCCAAAAGAGAACATGAAGCCACTCGTAGATCTCCTATCAACAATGCTACCTACCCAATTTGCATTTGTATACCCATGCAATGCTAATGGCGCATCTGCTGCATAGAACAATGCGTAGTGAAGAGTCCCTTGCACATACCGAAGTGTGCGTCGTACTCCATCCAAATGTGGCTTCCTTGGAAGCTGCATGAACTGACTCTCCAAGCCTACTGTGTAACTCAAGTCTGGCCTCGTGATAGTCAAGTAGATTAGACTACCCACAATCTTCCTATACATCTTGACATCCTCAACAACATCACCCTTCTCTGCACTCAGCTTTGCATTCACATCCAAGGGAATAGAAATTGGCTTACAATCATCCATACCATACTTTGATAACATGTCCAAAGCATACTGTCTCTGTGATAGCCATACACCCTCTGGAGTCCTGATCACCTCAATGCCAAGAAAGTAGCGCAACTCGCCCAAATCTTTCATTTCAAACTCCTGTTTGAGAAGACCCTTCACATGGTCAATCCCCATAGCATTGTCACCCACAATAATAAGGTCATCTACATATATGGTAATGACCACAATCCCCACATCACTCTCACGTACATAGAGTGAATGATCAGCATGAGCTCTCCTAAACCCAATACTGACAAGATACTTGGCAATCCTGTCATACCATGATCTAGAGCCGTGCTTCAAACCATACAAAGCTTTGAGAAGCCTGCATACATAATCTGGGTAACCTGGATTGACATAACCAGGTGGTTGATCCATATACACTTCCTCTTGCAACTCACCATTCAAGAAGGAATTCTTTACATCCATTTGATGCATAATCCATCCTCTAGATGTAGCCACTGCTATGACAGCTCTCACAGTCGTTATCTGGAGCAAAGGTCTCCTCATAGTCTATGCCATACGTCTGTGCATAACCCTTTGCGACCAGCCTTGCCTTGTGACGCTCAATGTTACCATCAACCTTATGCTTGGTTTTATTAACCCATTTATAGCCAATAGCTTTCTTGCCACTTGGAAATGGCACCAACTCCCATGTGTCATTTGCTTCCAATGCAGCACTCTCTTCATTCATTGCATCATCCCAATGCACATTTCCAATTGCATCCTGAAAACATGTGGGCTCCACATCCTGTATCACCTTAGCCATGTAGGCTTGGTGATGAGCTAGATACCCATCATAAGTCAATTTCTGAATTGGATTTCTGACTCTGCTAGATTTGCGCGGTCCTGGGTCACTCCTTTGCCCTCTAGCATCTTCTTGTACTTTCCTTACACCAGGTGTCCTGACAGCTCGAATTCCAAATTCCTCATCAAGACTTTGTTCAGAACCATCTGAATCCATGTCTACATGTGAAAGCCCTAATGATGCATCAGCCCTAAAGGGAGGTTTATCAACCTTTTTCTTTCCTTTTCGTGATACATTCCCTGTACCTGCTGGTGGAGTAACTTGCGTACGTAGTCTACCATTCCATGGCTTCTCAACAGAGCCACGAGAAGACGATTCTTGTGGTCCAATCAAAACCTGTGACAGTGGCCTCACATTTTGTACAACCACATCATCTTTTACATCAGCCCCAAGAGTGCCATGTGCATTACTGTACCAGCTGCTCATCTCATCAAAGACTACATCTCCGCTCACTCGTAATTCTCGTGTAGTAGGATTGTAGCACATGTACCCCTTTTGTTCAAGGGAATATCCCACAAGAATACATTTCTCTGCTTTAGGATCAAATTTCCTACGCAACTCATCTGGTACAAGCACGTAAGCTATGCAGCCAAACACTTTCAAGTGTGCCAAGTCAGGCTTTGTACCTATAAACTTTTCCTCAGGTGTTACATCATGCACCGCAGCTGTAGGTGTCCTGTTCATAATGTACACAGCTGTATTTACAGATTCAGCCCAGAAATGATGAGGCATGTTCTTCTCATTCATCAATGCACGTGCAACCTCTGCAATGTGCCTGTTTTTCCTTTCTGCAACCCCATTCTGCTGTGGAGTATATCTGCATGTAAACTGCCTGCGTATATCATGCATTCGCAGAAAATCTAAAAAATCATTGGAGAAGTACTCTCCCCCTCCATCCGACCTCAATGTCTTGATTTGCATATGTGTCTCCTTCTCAATCATGACTTTGAAGTCTTGAAAGTGACCAAACACTTCACTTTTGTTACGCATGAAGTAGACCCATACTTTCCTTGTATGGTCATCAACGAAAGAGACATAATACCTGCAACCATGTATACTTGTAGTATCGTTTGGACCCCAAACATCTATGTGCACCACCTCAAGTGGCTTTTTACATACATTGCGCACATGTGGAAATGAGCCCTTTGATTGTTTTCCAAACTGGCATGCTGCACACACTTTATGCATACCATCCACCTTGAATTTGGGCAAACCTTTTACAATCTGTTTTGATTGCATGTTGCGCAATCTCTGCTCATTGACATGGCCAATGTGTTTCTGCCAAATGTCAATATCAGCCACAACACCTGTGCCCTGTGCAAATAATGCAGCTTTTACCTCAGGCGTGTCTACATTCAGCGTAAACATTCTGCCCACACATTTGCCCTCTGTGATCATCTTACAGCCATTCTGGTGAGGGCGAGCTTTTTGAAATGGGGCCTCTAAACCCAAACCAATGGGCCTACCCTCACAAAATGTTCATAAAGAGGTACGCACACTACTTGGGGCACCACCTTCTTTTGGGAGTGGAGAAGGAAACCAATCAAAATAACACTTGCACTCACCCACTCAAGCAACACACTTTGAAAACCCCCTTACTCTATATACACTTTGGACACTTGAACACCATCAACGATTATGCAACCCAATGCCGTGCATCAAAATGAAATATGCAATTTGTGAAATAGCATTCACCTTCTTTCCATAAGAATACCCATAATACATCCAAACTCTTCCTCTCTCAATCACTCATCAAAAAAATCATGTGCACAAGACTTGCCTCTCAAACACACAATAGAACCACTTACATCAAACTAACACACTTTGCATAGAGAGCTCATCTCCATCTATGCAATGCCGTGACACAAATAAAATCACCATGAGAGGTAGCCACATGCATATGTAATGAAGCAAAAGAGAGTTGGAGTGAGAAATTTCTTTAGACCAATTGAATAAGTGTGGAGAAACAGACCAATGGTAAATTGAGAATAGAACACTTACTTGATTTCTCGCACACCTTTTAAGGGGAGGACAGACGCTGGCTAACCATCACGAATTGCGACACTTGAAAGTTTTGAAGATGATTTCATGATCATTAACATAACCATGAGAGAGATCATGATGTATTTACAAGTTATTGAGGTGCTACAAATGATTTATTGGGTTGATGGAGTAAGAGATGGTAGAATGGAAAGAGTGGAGAATAGAGTTGCACTTCCTCCAAAGAGGAGGGTTAGGAGGGAGGATGTGAAAGAGGGAGAGTTGGGTTTTTCTCTACTATTGATCAAAAAACAACATGAAGTTGAAAATATAGGTGTGTGTCCTTGAGTCTCTCCAAGGGGGGCTATTTATAGTTGTGTAGGAGTGGGATTATGCTACACTTAATTAGAGTAAGTGATTAGACCTAATTAAGTGTCCTTTGACCGCTCATTGAATTTTGGACATAAAAGGGACTATTTATTCACCAAAAATATCATTTTAGACCGTGAAGGCTCCATAGGGGTGCATAATGTAGGTGGGCCCCACCATGAGGCCCTATGGGTGGCTCTTGCGGGGTATCTCAACTTGTCTGTCTTGGCATTTAGAAAGCATCTTTAGGTTGGTCCCATCACATGCAAGTGACCTTGAACACTCATTGCTCTTCTAGAATATGAGTAGGGAAAAATAAGATCTCACCCTCTTGATTTACTTGATTTACAGTTCCCTTTTGCTGCGAATCTGACAGATTTACACTATTTTGACCATAACGTTTTACCTGTAGCTAGGAATGACATGCTTCAAAAGGCAAAATTGACCTTCTCAACATGTTTGAGATGAATTTGGACTATTCTTCACGCCCATGCACCAAGGAATTTGGTTTGGAAGGTCCACACTAGGCTAGGGAACCTTTTGCTTCCAAGTCTTCTTGTATGGGCCCTTTGCTTGTATGCATCCAAGGGGAATCATGCTTTTTCAAAAGGCTATGATGCTTAAACAAATAGAGGAGGGCCCAATATTATTTGCTTGTGAAAAGAATATACAATTGGAGTCTTTTTGAAAGGAGAGAAACTATATGTATATTCTTAAGAGATATTGGGCCACCTATGTAGGGGGTATAGAAGACTTGTAGAGAGGGACCATAATCTTTGGTAAAGACAAGTGGAGAGTTGATTTCCATGGGAATTTATCTATATGGGGTGGAAGATGGATATATTATTTTTCTACTACTCATTCACAAGAGGTAAGAAAGTTTGGGGGTATATAGTTGGTTATTGTATGCTTATTCTATTTACAAAGCAAAAAAGAAAAGGTGGTAATATAAATATATGACTAAGGTGACATTTTTGGGAAGAGTATAATGTATGTGTCGCCACAAAGGTTAAACGAAGAGGGGGAATTTTTTCTAGATAACTTAATAGCGTAGAAAAATATATACACATATGAGGAAGAGGACGTTGAGTAGGCTGACAAATGTTGCAAAAAGATGGTTATCATTTTATGCCACTCATATTAGCCCTCCCCCAAGCCTAGAGATATTCATATCTTTAGGAGGACGGTGTTGCTTCTTTTTCTTCTTCTTTTTTCTCTTTTTTTTTGTCATTTTTCCTTTTCCACTTTTTTTTTTCAATAGGAGGAGTGTCATGCGCTCTTTTACTCCATTAGACCTGCTTTTCATTACCTCAATCCCATAAATCGGAGATGGGAGGGTTGCCTTGGGTATGTTCAGATTCCAAGGCTGGTTCTTCTTTGCACATCAAAGCTTTAAAAATAGGTGGAGCATTTGCCAAGCCGAAGGGAGCCATGTCAATTTGGAGCTTAGACGATGTAGGCAGATGACTGCCTATCAACGGATTGATACGTTGAAAGTAGGGCTTTAATCTCCATCCATTAACTCTGGTCTTGTGGAGTTTTCGTGATAAATCTGCTAATTTGTAACTACCATTCCCAAACTTTGTTTTTATCATGAAAGGTCCCTCCCATCTTTGCAAAAACTTTTTGTCAAATCGAGTATCAAGTCGGTTATCATAGCGAAGAACCAACATACCTTCCTTCAATCCTTTCCCCTTGAGCTTCTTGTTGATTTTATCCCTTTGGCTTGTCGCTTTGGTGATATAGTGATCAATGGACTCTTCTCTATCTAGCTCAAGTCGTTGGAGATCTAAGATCCTTTCATGTAGAACCTCTTTTGGTTTTTTTGCCACTCTTGCAAGAACGCGCAAGCTTGAGAGCTCTACCTCAATGGGGAGAAGTGCTTCTTGTCCATAAACTAGATGAAAAGGGGTGAATTGGGTAGATACCTTGAAAGATGTCCTATACGCCCAAAGAGTAGCCGTCAAATGGCGATCCCAATCATTAGGCCGGTCCACAACCTGCTTAGAAATGATCTTACATATCATTCCATTCACTTTTTCCACCAATCCATTGCATTGAGGATAGTAGGGTGTGGAATGCAGGTGTTTCACTTTTAACCTCCTCAAGAGATCATTCAGAAGGTCAGCCCTAAAACCCGGGCCTCGATCTGATAAGATTTCTAGGGGTGTTCCAAACCTACTACAAATATGATCAAAAATAAACTTTGATACCTCTTCAGCTGTGATTCGGGTTGTGCTTGTTGCTTCCGTCCATCGTGTCATGTAGTCAACACCCATGATGATGAAAACCTTCCCTGTAGAAGTACGAGGTAGGGGACCTATTGCATCCACACCCCACTTTTCAAAAGGGCCATAAGATATTATTGGGACTCGAGGCTCATATGTTAGTCGTCTATCCCCAGCAATTTGGCATGGCTTACATGCCTTACACCAATAGTGGACATCACGATGTAATCTCGGCCAAATAAACCCTGCTTGTAAAATCTTCCTACTTGTAATATCTTGAGAAAAGTGACCACCACAGACATCATCATGACATGAAAGAAGAATTTCCTCTATCTCTTGCACACCTGGTACTCTCCTCAAGACCAAATCTTTCCCTTTGTGATATAAATCATCCCCGATCAACTAGTAAGGTGTGGCCTTCTTAACTAGTCTATGTCGTTGCACCTTGTCTAAGTGTTTGGGACACTCACCTGCTTGTAGAAAGAAGATAATGTCTTTTAGCTCCTCTTGACCTTGATATTTGGGTTCATATAGTTTCACACCTCCTACCGCCATTTGAAGCTTTTCATTTGCGAGTAAGTCTGCTTCCTTGTTATGAGTTCTCACAATGTGTTGTACCTATGTTGCTTTAAAACCCTTCATCAAAGCTCTTACACTACTAAGCCACTCAAACAATGTACGATTCTTGCACCTCCAAGTCCACTGGATTTGCCTGACCACTAGCAAAGAATCACCTTTTATAATAAGTCTTTGTATGCCTAATTCTTTGCATTCTTCTAACCCAAGGGTTAGAGCAGCATACTCATCCTCATTGTTAGATTGAACACTGGGTAGAGTGATACCTTTTCTAACCATTACCTCCTTTTGTGGGTTCAAAATGATGATTCCCCCTGCTGCTTTGTCTTGTTGGCGTTGATAAGCTCCGTCAAAGCATAAAGTATGGGCATTATCAATCTCCTTTATTTTGAACTATTTTGAGCCTTCCTCTCTTTGTAGTCGTGATCCTTCCCTTTCTCTCACTTTGTAGGTGAGAATGTCTGCAAGTCCTGCTCTTTTGCTATCTTCTACAAGGAAAGTGTATTCAAATTCTTGGAGTTCAAGCACCCACTTTGCTATTCTAGATGAGAGGCTCATGTGTTGTACTACATATGGTAGATTGTGCTCTAAGGTGAGAAAAACAAATGGCACAGGGAGAAGATACGATCGAAACTTCCTTACCGCAAACAAGATTGCAAAGACCACTTTCTCCATTTCAATGTATCCCTTCTCGGCTGGAGTCATCACCTTGCTTGAAAAATAGATTGGCCTCATGTATGATGTTTTAGGATCTTTTTGCATCAAAACAACACCAATTGATTCGAAACCTACACTTGGAGTGACATAGTAGGTCTCCTTTGGATCTGGTGGCATTAGGATTGGGAGAGAGCTAAGAATTCCCTTCACTTCCTCAAAACATTTTGCATGTTCCCTCCCCCATTCAAATTTAGATTGGCTTGCCAACCTATGCAAAGGGGCGATGGCTTCTGCTAGGAGATGGATGAAGCGAGACATGTACCTCACTTTGTGGTTGAAGGTCATTAGCTCCTTAGTTGTTGTTGGTGGAGATAATGACAAAAGGGCCTCTACTTTAGAGGGATCCACTTGAATTCCTTGTGAAGAAACCACATGGCCTAGCAAAACCACCTGAGATTCACCGATATGACACTTCTCTGGGTTGAGTTGTCCCCCAAATTGATGGAGCCTCTTAAGCCCCTCTTCAACCTTTTGGCAATGAAGTGATCTACAACTATAAATACAGAAATCATCCATAAAGACTCTTATAGATTTTCCAAAGAATGGCTGAAATACAAATATTGTGAATCTCATGAAGGTGCTAGGAGCATTGGTGAGCCCAAAAGGCATTACTCTGAATGCAAAACATCCCCAAGGTGTGATGAAGGTGGTTTTTGGTTGGTCTTCTTCTGCTATTCTAATTTGAAAATATCCTGAATACCCATCACACACCGTGTAGCATTCGTGACCTGCTACTTCATTCAAAATTTCATCTTGGAAAGGGAGAGGGAAGTGGTCCCTCTTTGTCGTAGCGTTTGAGGGGTTTGTAATCCACGCAGACCCTCCACTTACCATTCTTCTTGGGAGTGACTACAATAGGTGATACCCATTCGGAGTTGGATACTGGATAGATGAAGCCAGCCTTCAAGAGTCGATTCACTTCCTGTAGGAGAGCCTTTTGTTGCACAGATCCTAGTCGCCTTAACTTTGGAGCCACGGGTTTGGTCCCTGGTTTCAATTCAATTCGATGCTCTATTACATCTACACCTCTTATTTGTGAGTAGTCAGTAATAAACAAATTGGGATATCTCCTTAACATATTGATGTAGGACCTCTTCTCCTCGCATGTAAGATCTTTTGCAAGCATCTTCTCAAATCCTTCTTCAAGGTGGTGGCATCTTTCATCCCCTCGTGTGTGATTGTCTATTGGCTTTTCTTCTAGATCTACTGGAACATCTTGAGTGTTGGCGTTGAATACAATTCCCATTACCTCCAAAGAAGACTCCTCTTCACTGGTTGATGCACTGGTTGATGCTTCCTCATCACTTGAGTAAGGACTCTCCTCCTCGCTCTCTTCATCTGCCGTGGTTTCATAGTTGATATCTAGTTGCTTTCCTTCTCGCCAATCATACACCACCGGTTGACCCTTCTTAAGAATCAAAAGACCACTTCCCCATTTTTGATCTGCATTCACAGCAATGAGCCAACGCCTCCCTAGGATGATGGGATAGCCCTCCCCCTTATCTGGCATGACATACATATCCACTCGTGCATCTATGTTACATACAGAGACTTTTACATTTTCAATGATACCCAAACACTTCACACTTGAGTTGTTGGCTAGCCTAGCTTGACAATTAGAGGACTTTGTAATTTCAAGCCCTAACCTGTTCATTGATTTTTCCGTGATCACACACATTTGAGCTCCACCATCAACATATACATTAGACACCTTTTTACCCCTTATGTAAGCATCCACAATGGGTTCCACATCTTTTTGTAGCTTTGAAGCCACAACCTTAATGGAAAGATTTGCTTTCTTTTTTGGAATTCTTGTACTTACCAACTGAGGCCACAACCTTAATGGAAAGATTTGCTTTCTTTTTTGGAATTCTTGTACTTACCAACTTTGGCCATTGCCTTCTTACTTTGGCTGATAGGTGTAGAAGTTGAGGCCATGAAATGTTTGGCTTTTGGGTTTGTAAATCCTCCAGGATGTTGTAGGGCTCTAGCTGCTTTCCCAATGGGAAGTCGTTGATACCAATTTCCCTTCGCCTTGATCTTTTCTTCCTGCTACTTTCAGCTTCTTCCATCTTTGACTTCTTTTTCTTGTCCCTCCTGTCTCAATTTGTTCCTTCACTTCTCATGTCTTCATCCTTATCATGTGCTCTTGTGCGTTTTTCTGCCGGCATAACATCAAAGTTTAGAGTATGCTCATCTATTACCTCTTCTATCTTGATGATGTTGACTCCTCTTTCTTCCTCCTCATGTGGGACGGGAGGTATATTTGTTGGTGGTGGTGGTCGACGAAGGATTTGTGGGCCTTGAGCTTGTTCTTGCTGCACAGTGAGAGGAGGCGGTCTGGGGGGATATATGTCTCCCGGAAGTCGCCTTGGATGTGGACAATTGTACATGCCATGGCCCATTTCATTGCAATTCCAACATCGCAACTCTTGAGCTTGTCTTCGTTGATTGCGATTCCCTTCTCTTGGTTGTCGTTGTTGAGGTAGGCCTTGTACTAGATTCATAGTCAGGTTCTCAAGCTGTTGAGTTAGCCTTTGTAAAACCTCTTGTTGAGAGTTATCTCCTATTTGTGAATATTGTGCAAGAGGGGTCCTAATTGGTGCTTCCATGGTTTGTGAAGACTCCCTCTCACTCACTTCATTCAAACCCCTTGCTCTATGTGCTTGGAAGTGTAGTTTTCTAAACTTGATGATGGCTACCTCACGTGCTTCTTCGAAGCTGGATGGGAATTTTAGCTCTACTTTAGCCTTTAAAAGTGTATACAAGCCAACCATGAATCTCTCTTTTTTTAGAAAGTTAGGTGCACCACCATGATTTTCTAATGTAGCCTCCCACCTACCCCATAGATTGACAAAGGTTGCTTCATAAGAGGGATAGTCTTCAAGTGATACCTGCTTATGTCCAATAAGACATTTCCATAGTCCTTCAGAAGTATCACCTTGCCCGAACTTGGAGAGGAAGCTTGCTCGCAGTCTCTCCCAATTGGACTTGATTTGGGGTTGCAAGGTCTCATACCATGCTTTAGCTTCTACTTTTAGAACCAACGGGAAGGCTCGTAGCTTTACTTCCTCTTCATCTCTCCCGGATATGAGATGTGCCATCTCCAAGTAGTCAAGAAACTCTTACGCATCTTCCCCACTTCTTGCATAGAACGTGGGAAAAGAACTTGACATTTTCTTGAAATCTCTTTTTTTAAAAGAAACTTTTCTCTTACGGGCCGCACAAAATTATTGACACTATAAATCTGATTACATTAAAATGAAGATGTACACATCCATTGTTAATTCGTACTTTATCATAGGTAGAATAAATGGATTAATTGAAGCATTGATTTCATTGAGGCGAGTGGATCCAAATATCCTCCTTATGATAGACTGAAACCTAAACTTAGTTGCAATGATTATATGAATGGATTGTCGAGCAATAGGGCTAAAAGGTTCATTGTTTTGATCGTGATTCATGTGCTACTCCTCGTTGTTGGTTTGAAGACCTTGTTCCTTCATATGGCCCTTGAGCACCCCTTCACCACTCCTTGTTCCTGCCTTTAAAACAAAATGAAAACGTGAACATCAAAAGAAGTTTCATAATTGATGATTGGAAGTATAATTGGATTGGGTGATGCCAGTATTTCTCTAAGTCTTTCTGCACCAAACATAAAACCAATGCGTTGCTGGAAAAAGACTTTTCTATCTATGTGAACATTTACTCTAATGTGTTGTGCAAAATGAAATGGATAGATGGGAACTCCATTGTTCATCACTAAAAAATTTGAAGGTAACTTGGAAATATGTTCCTCCGTGGGGGCACCACTTTATGAGGGCGAGCTTTTTGAAATGGGGCCTCTAAACCCAAACCAATGGGCCTACCCTCACAAAATGTTCATAAAGAGGTACGCACACTACTTGGGGCACCACCTTCTTTTGGGAGTGGAGAAGGAAACCAATCAAAATAACACTTGCACTCACCCACTCAAGCAACACACTTTGAAAACCCCCTTACTCTATATACACTTTGGACACTTGAACACCATCAACGATTATGCAACCCAATGCCGTGCATCAAAATGAAATATGCAATTTGTGGAATAGCATTCACCTTCTCCCCATAAGAATACCCATAATAAATCCAAACTCTTTCTCTCTCAAGCACTCATCAAAAAAATCATGTGCACAAGACTTGCCTCTCAAACACACAAGAGAACCACTTACATCAAACTAACACACTTTGCACAGAGAGCTCATCTCCATCTATGCAATGCCGTGACACAAATAAAATCACCATGAGAGGTAGCCACATGCATAAGTAATGAAGCAAAAGAGATTTGGAGTGAGAAATTTCTTTAGACCAATTGAATAAGTGTGGAGAAACAAACCAATGGTAAATTGAGAATAGAACACTTACTTGATTTCTCGCACACCTTTTAAGGGGAGGACAGACGCTGGCTAACCATCACGAATTGCGACACTTGAAAGTTTTGAAGATGATTTCATGATCATTAACATAACCATGAGAGAGATCATGATGTATTTACAAGTTATTGAGGTGCTACAAATGATTTATTGGGTTGATGGAGTAAGAGATGGTAGAATGGAAAGAGTGGAGGATAGAGTTGCACTTCCTCCAAAGAGGAGGGTTAGGAGGGAGGATGTGAAAGAGGGAGAGTTGGGTTTTTCTCTACTATTGATCAAAAAACAACATGAAGTTGAAAATATAGGTGTGTGTCCTTGAGTCTCTCCAAGGGGGGCTATTTATAGTTGTGTAGGAGTGGGATTATGCTACACTTAATTAGAGTAAGTGATTAGACCTAATTAAGTGTCCTTTGATCGCTCATTGAATTTTGGACATAAAAGGGACTATTTATTCACCAAAAATATCATTTTAGACCGTGAAGGCTCCATAGGGGTGCATAATGTAGGTGGGCCCCACCATGAGGCCCTATGGGTGGCTCTTGCTGGGTATCTCAACTTGTCTGTCTTGGCATTTAGAAAGCATCTTTAGGTTGGTCCCATCACATGCAAGTGACCTTGAACACTCATTGCTCTTCTAGAAGATGAGTAGGGAAAAATAAGATCTCACCCTCTTGATTTACTTGATTTACAGTTCCCTTTTGCTGCGAATCTGACAGATTTACACTATTTTGACCATAACGTTTTACCTGTAGCTCGGAATGACATGCTTCAAAAGGAAAAATTGACCTTCTCAACATGTTTGAGATGAATTTGGACTATTCTTCACTCCCATGCACCAAGTAATTCGGTTTGGAAGGTGCACACTAGGCTAGGGAACCTTTTGCTTCCAAGTCTTCTTGTATGGGCCCTTTGCTTGTATGCATCCAAGGGGAATCATGCTTTTTCAAAAGGCTATGATGCTTAAACAAATAGAGGAGGGCCCAATATTATTTGCTTGTGAAAAGAATATACAATTGGAGTCTTTTTGAAAGGAGAGAAACTATATGTATATTTTTAAGAGATATTGGGCCACCTATGTAGGGGGCATAGAAGACTTGTAGAGAGGGACCATAATCTTTGGTAAAGACAAGTGGAGAGTTGATTTCCATGGGAATTTATCTATATGGGGTGGAAGATGGATATATTATTTTTCTACTACTAATTCACAAGAGGTAAGAAAGTTTGGGGGTATATAGTTGGTTATTGTATGCTTATTCTATTTACAAAGCAAAAAAGAAAAGGTGGTAATATAAATATATGACTAAGGTGACATTTTTGGGAAGAGTATAATGTATGTGTCGCCACAAAGGTTAAACGAAGAGGGGGAATTTACTCTAGATAACTTAATAGCGTAGAAAAATATATACACATATGAGGAAGAGGACGTTGAGTAGGCTGACAAATGTTGCAAAAAGATGGTTACCATTTTATGCCACTCACTGGAAATCTTCTACATAACAGCCATTTGGATTGAAGCAAACCTGCAAACCCTGCTCAACCCTTTGTCCAACAGAAACAAGATTCTTTGTAATGTTTGGGACATGAAGTACATCTGCTAAGTACTTTGATTTTCCACTCTTCGTATTTAGAGGTATGTCCCCTACATGAGCAATGGGGTGAGCTGTGTCATCTCCTATCTGCACATAGCCTGACACATATGGTTTGCGCATATCTCTAAACCACTCTCCACGAGACGTCATGTGATTAGAGGCACCTAAATCCACATACCAAACACCATCTTGGGTGGAATTCTCTGCAGTCATTGTATTCATTACATGCTGCATAACAAACATGCGCTCGTTTTTGTTGTCATCTGCATCTCTGCTAGTAGATGCATAGTTGCCCTGTTCTCTCTTTCCACTTGCTTTTCCCTTTGGACAGTCACGAGACATGTGACCTCTTTCACCACAAGTCCAACATTCTCTGTTATCTGCAGTATGTTGCTGCCTGCTTGATCGTGCACCATGACCTCTTTGACTCCCCCTGCCTTGAGACTGGTTTCCCCTGCCACCTATATTGTTTTGATTTGATTGACCTTCTTGAAATTGGCCCCTGCAACCCCTTGGGCCTCGACTACGACCTCTACCTCTACCTCTGTTGGAGTTAGAATAAAAGGCGTGTTTAGAATTATTTCTGCCATGAGAAGAAGATGTGTCAAGTTTCTTCTCCTCAAGAATAAGCATAGAAATCAAATCTTGGAACACGGGGATGTCGTCTCTTGTATTCATGGAAGACCTAAAATGTACATACTCATCTCCTAGACCATCCAAGCATGCACAAACAATGTCATCGTCTTCCACTGAGACTTTAATAGATCCAAGAGCCTCAATGATACTCTTGATCTTCAAGGCATAATCATTGATTGAGAGGTTGTTCCTCTTAACCTGATTTAGCTCCGACTTTAGTTGAAGCTTCTTGGCCTTGGTGTTCACCTTGAACACTCTGCCTAAGTTTTTCCATGCAATGGCGGGGGTTTCAACATCTGTAGATAGCCCATCATGCCATCTGTGATGCTCATAGAAAGCCAATACATCACTTTGCTCTGGCCTTGTTTCCAGTCCCTCAAAGCTTTTCTTTGTTCTGCTGTAGCATTTGCCTCGGGAATCTCTGGTTCCTTTTCATTGTCTCCTTCTACATAGTCCCAATAACCTTTTCCTTTTAGGAAATTTGTTATTCTGAACTTCCATGCAGGGTAGTTATTTTTCTCAAGCTTCTCAGTGACAATCTGACTGAAACCGTCAGACATCTTGAAGCACTAAGACAAAATAGCTTCAATCTGCAAAAAACTTCAAATTTGTTGAGCTTGCTATTGTGGTACTTGTAACGCTTTCTACACTCAACGAGTGTCCACAATCAAGCGTACATACAACCACTATACTTGTACAGTAAATCTCTGTATACTGTACTTTGGAGACCTGTACAAAAAACGAAGGGATTGTGATGCTCTTGCTCTCTTAGCCTCTCTTGCCTGCACCAGGCTCTGATACCATGTAAAGAAAGAGGATGCAAGAGAGCTACACAAGACAAGCACAAAGCACACAGAGATGGAAAGCTTCTTCTTCTTTTCACAGAAAAGAGAGTACAAAATGACTAAGTGCTAAAACTGAAAAGTAGCACATATGTACATGCGGTCACTAAGTGTGAACTCACTAGAAGCGTACTAGGCTGGCACTATAAGTGTAGTCCAGCTGTAGAATCACTGGCAGAGATCCTCCGTGTGGGTCACCTAACGCGCCAGTGAGTAAATGTCGTAAGCGGACAAGACCCGTAGTGGATGCCATATCAAGATGTAGAGCTTGACATCTCAACAAAATAAACCATTGTGGTACCCCTCTTGAACACTTTTGCTGCTTCTATAAATGAACATCTCTTAAAAAGTAGCCATAAGCCTTTTTAAGATCCTCTTGTACTCTTGACCACTCCATTCCCTCTTGCTTGGTAAGAGTGCTAAGGTATTGGTCTATCAGAAGCCATTCTCCATCATTCATATCCTCAAAAAAAACTTTAAAGACACGACCAAGAGTACCACAGCTTTCATGTAAATGAGAAGAGGTGTAGAACTTTAAGCCCACATTATCACTAGTGGTAAGCATCTCCTCTTCATCTTCATACCTGCCCCTTGACAACATATCTGCAACAGTGTTATCTTTGCCTACAATATGACAAAACTCATAGTTAAGAGACTTAATAAAGGCTATCCATCGCAACATGGAAACAACAAAAAGCAGCCTACGGTTGCTTTATCGAGCACAGAGGCCGAGTACAGAGGTGCAGCAGTTGCTGCGTGCGAGGTAGCTTGGCTACGCACATTACTTGAGGACTTGGGAGTGTAAGTGGACCAGCAGATTGTCATCCATTGTGACAACCTTAGCAGCATGCAGTTGGCTAGGAACCCAGTGTTCCATGCCAGGACCAAGCACATAGAGGTCCATTACCACTACATTCGAGAGCGAGTGTTGGCGGGCAACATCGACTTGGTCTACGTCAGCATAGAGGAGCAGATAGCGGATATCTTTACCAAGGTCCTCGGAGCTGAGAAGCTTCGACGTGTCCGGACTATGCTTGGACTCTGCGACATGCAGAGCTCGAGGGGGAGTGTTGAGATATCGAGCTCTACATCTTGAGCTGGCATCCACTACGGGTCTTGTCCGCTTACGACATTTACTCACTGGCGCGTTAGGTGACCCACACGGAGGATCTCTGCCAGTGATTCTACAGCTGGACTACACTTATAGTGCCAGCCTAGTACGCTTCTAGTGAGTTCACACTTAGTGACCGCATGTACATATGTGCTACTTTTCAGTTTTAGCACTTAGTCATTTTGTACTCTCTTTTCTGTGAAAAGAAGAAGAAGCTTTCCATCTCTGTGTGCTTTGTTCTTGTCTTGTGTAGCTCTCTTGCATCCTCTTTCTTTACATATTTGTGATAAAGCAACTCAACAACAGGTGCTTAAAGATTTGCATGAAAGTTTATGGGCTAGACACATAGGGATCTGGACAATTTTTGTTAAAATCAAGGACCGCTACTGGTGAAAGGAATGCACAAAGATGTTGATCAGTTTGTGAAGACTTGTTTAGTATGCCAGCAATATTCTAATGTATGGCATCAAGATGGATTACATCCTACTTATTCACTAGCTATGCATTACAAGTGGGTAGTAGATTTGACTACAATACTAGTGGGGGTTTGGGAGATGAGGTATATTTTTCTTGCTAGAGAGGATCTCACTAACCTGGTTAACGGGAGAGCTTTGCGTACAAAAGCTACAAATTTTGTGTGCAAATTTTTGCATGTAGATGTAATTTCTAGGTATGGTTGTGTTGATAAAATCATTATTGATAGACGAGAGCTAGATGCATATAAAGCTAGTGAGCTCTTAGCTTGTTTGGGCATCAAATTGACTCTTACTATAGCATGCAATCCAAAAGGTAATGGGAAAAGTGAAAGAGGGCATCCGCCTATTGTTAAGGATTTAGCAAAGGCATGCCAAGGACATATTCGTGATTGGCCTAAGCTTCTACCTTTTGCTTTATGGGCCAATGGCACTATGCATAGTTCTGTTACAAGTTTTATTTCATCTGAATTGATGCATGGCTAGAGACCCATTATGCCTTCAGAGGAGGTAGTTATGTTTTGGACTATAATTCCATGAAAAGTAGTGATGGCCGGCTTTTGAAACCGTGCCTGTGAGAACCACACCCTAAGGAAGGAAAGGTTTGTTACCAAAAACAAGAAAAAATCAACAAAAAAAAAGCCCTTTACCATTCACCATACCCCCCCCCCCAAGGTTAACCACCAGTGGGGCGTGGCCACCAGTGGGGCGCCGCCAGTTTGGCCACACCCCTCCATTATCACCAAAGGACGATCCCTCTCTCTCTTACTGCCTTGTTCCGCTAATATTATTTCTCTCCTACTCTGCCACTACATCATCTGGCCCGGTAGGTGCCTTTGGTATCTCTGTCACACTCCAGCCACGGCGTGCTACCATAAATATTATTGTCTCTCTCTCTTCCAAATATTCTCCCTCTCTCTATATATCTGCTTGTCCACACTCCAGCCCCGACGAGCCGTACCCCCACTCCCTCTCGTCCACACTCCCTTCAGCCTTAAACACCCCTCCTGTTTTCTTCACCCCCCCCCCCCCCCCCCCCCCCCCCCCCATCTACACCTCTCTCTCTCTCTCTCTCTCTCTCTCTCTCTCTCTCTCTCTCTCTCTCTCTCTCTCGGAAGTAGCCACGACGGGCCTTAGGGAAAGCTCTATCTCTCCCTCCCTCTATCTCTATCACCCTCTCTTTATCTATCTTCTAAACCCCCCACCATATCCTCTCTCTCTTCCTCCCCCCCCCCCCCCCCCCCCCCCCCCCCCTCACAACCCCTATCTCCCTCTCTTGCCCTCTCTTCCCTTGGTGGGAACCACCCCCAAGCCACTCTCCCCTCTCTCTCGTTGACTAAACACACACACCCCTCCTTGTTGCGCCCGCTATCTACCCCCCCCCCCCCCCCCCCCCCCCCCCCCCCAACCCCTATCCCTTCTCCCCTCCCTCACCATCTCCCCCATCCTCATGCTCTCTCTCTTGCGCTCTGTCTCGCCCGTAGGCTGCCCGGCTCCACACCGCCGCTCGCACTCTCTCTATACACAACCGACTACGCGCTATGTGCCACATACCCACACACACACACACCCACACGCATGCTATGCGCACCCCCCCCCCCCCATTCACCATCCTCACTCCCCTCCCCATCTCTGCGTCGCCCAATGCATTGCCGAAAACCGAAAATTAGAAAAAAATAAAATAAAAATAAATAAATAAATATATATATATATATATATATATATATATATACATTATATATACACACCACACTCCCCCGTTCCCACGCACGCTCACACACACACATTCACTTACATATGCACACACTCACGCGTATGCACACATCTATATTCACACATATACATGCACCCATACATACATACACACACATGCACCACACATACCATTAAAAAATACAAAAAGAAGGAAAAACGGCCATCGACATTCACAAAAAGAAGGAGGAACCCAAAGCACGCGCCGTCGACAACAAAAAGAAGAAATGCACCGAAGGCATGCCCCGGCCGACCCCGAAGAGATGTACACGCTACACCGACGCACCGGCAACACACCATTCGCCGGCATCGTGCAACCACTACGTCATTTTCAGTAATTTGTAGGTTATGTTCATCATTTCTTCAAATTTCACCCAAGCCTTGTAAAATTCCCAATTTGTAAATTCCCTCTCTCTAGGTTATGGTCACAAAGGCCCACTTAGAGGTTTTCATTTTTTAAATAACTCCCAAGACAAATCAAGGGTCAACCACACCGGGCCCACCGCTTGCTTTGTCTCCCTGATTAGCTTACCCTAATCAAACCGGGATTACCCTAATCCAAGCAGCCAACACCTATAAAAGGGCACTGAGAGGTCACTATCGGGGAGGGGGGGTAGTTCATGAGAGGCCAGCACTTGGTAGAGTTTTAGTGGGGAGAGTTGACAGTATTGGCATCACCGGAAGGGGGGGCTTGTGTGATGGTGTTCCTTGGGAATTGCACCATGTGAAGGGAGCCACGTCCACCTCTCGACTCCAATGGTCGATGCACACACACACACGTTCTTGGTAGCAAATTTCACAATCATTGAGTCGTCTTTAGAGAACGCACCAAGTAGTTGCACCATCTTTTCTCTCTACCTCTCTATCACCACGGTGTGTCGCCTCGCTAAAAGGAAGATCATTGTAAATACTACAGAAATAATTATCCCTCACACCCCCGAGGGTTTTCTTCATTTGTCAATCTGTGTGTGTGTGTGTGTGTGTGTGTGTGTGTGTGTGTGTGTGTGTGTGTGTGTGTGTGTGTGTGTGTGTGTGTGTGTGTAAGTTTGTGGTGTTCACATCATCGTGGTCTACGTCCTAGCCGCTCAAAGCTAGGTGGTGCCCCATGTTCGCTTTATCGTTGACAGGCTCGAGGCGTGCCATTCGGCCCGCGGAGTTTTAGGGGCCGTCGGGGTTCGGGGTTCGCTTTGCTCCCATCATTTGGTGCCCCCACTGAGGAGGGCTTCTAAGAAACCTTCGGTTTACAATGCTGAAAGTAACGCATGTCATCAATCATGGACGAATGGTTGAAGGAATTTTCTAGCTAGAGGACGGAAGTAGAGGAGACGAAGGAGGCACTAGCCGCCTTCATTGAAGTACTACTGCAAGGCTGCAGTGTCGTCAGTATTCAAGAGGTAAATTCTCCATCTCGTGTTGCTCGTTCTAACCACAAATTGAGAGCATCAGGTGGGAGGTATGTGAGGTCCATCACTGTTGTCAACCAAAACACACTGCCAATGAGTACCAACAACGAAGGCAGCGAAGGGGCTGAAATCCTCTACATCGACATTCATCACGAAGAAGTCATTCACATCAAAGAAGGAAAGAAAATGGTGAGGCTTCTTTTCCCTAAAGAAACTGCAGTCAAAGTTATAACCTTGACTCCAAAATGGCCTAAAGGGGCTGCTCAAGCCAAAGGTAAAGGAAAGATAAGCCAATGTGGAAACACATGACCCCAAAGGGAGAAGCATCTGGCCAAGCAAGTGCCAAGCTTAGAAAGTCAGGCTGTACCCAGCTTGCCAAAGAGGGAGTCATCCGAAGCTAAGCGGCGGAAGGTCGCCTATCGATTTGCACGACGCATGTGAGTACTACCAATCCACTTCGACAATCCTGAAGAAGAATTGGTAAGAAGATTTCCATGTCCTAGGGAAGAGTGGTTCGGCTACTGCTCTCGCTGTTTTGGAAGACGGGTAGAGGATCTCCCTCCTCTCCCTGTACAACTTATCCTGAAGAAGATCTCTACCACGGGTGAAACCCAGTGGGCTAGAGACGAGTTGCAGCTGAATGGAGTAGAATTCATGCAACGCACCAACTACGGAAATTATCTGCAATTGCTACTAGCCAAGAGGCTAGGAGTGGTCAGACGCTTCGCCATCACCCCGTACGTGTTGAGCAACTAAGGAAAGGTAGAGCCCATGAAAGGCGACGATCTCCTGTGGATGTGCCGACTCATCAACACTGGCACGGTAAGAGTATAATTAAGTACTCCACCCCCTGTGCATGATGGAAAACGAGCCGAAGGAATTCCCGTTCAGATTCCTGCAGCATATGCATGTGAATATCTATGTAGATAGAAAAATCTTCTACCAACAGAAGATCGTGTACCTATTTGGTGCGGCGGTACTAGGAGAAATCCTTAATTCCCCAAACCTTATCCTTCTCCCCATATTGGACTACCATCATTCCTTTAATTTTTCTATCTTTATCCTGTTTTAACCTATTCACCCAACCCTGTAAGAAGTCGCTATTGTTGTTATTTTCTTGAGTCACTACCATGGCAAGTGTTTCTTTCCCCACGTTCAGTGGAAAGAAGGGAGAAGATCTCACCACCGACTTTTTGGATGATTTCGACATTGCTTGCGTCGTCTCCAACAAAGATGACGACGCTTCACGACTTTGAATTTTTCCTCTACTGATGAAAGTAGAGCCCAAGTCCTGGTATAATGCATTACCCCAGGCTACCAAGAATGCATGGGATGTGTTAAGGGCTTCCTTTGTAAATAGGTTTGGTGGAGGCACAACCTCGGAGAAGCTATGGCAGTTACTGACGGAATTGAAGTAGGGAGGTCAACTAGAATATGCCACCTACGAGTCCAAATTTGTGGACTTATGGGAGAGATGGGTTGCCTCACTGGAGGAAGGTAAAGGAGCGCCTAATTTCCTAAAGAAGGACTATTTCATTATTGGTCTATGGTCGCCGCTTAGAGAGAAGGTGAAGGGAAGGTTTCCTGCAACATATGAGTTGGCAGTATAAGTAGCCCGCTTTAAAGACAAGAAGCTGCGCATGAAAGCAAGAGTAAACGAGTCAGAGGAAACAAGCTCGGCCGGACCAACCCCAGTGACTACAACAGCCAGTCATAGAGCCCAGGCATCAGAAGAGCAGCAGGACCTGTTGAGTCGCATCACTACCCAACTAGAGAGTTTATCCGTACATTGGTGCAGCAAGGGCATGCACCTGTCAAGAATCCAGAACAAGGAAGAGGACAACAAAGACAGAACCAAGAGTACCACTGTTACAATTGTGTGGAAGACGGCCATGGAATGTACTACTGCCCATATCCAAGGAGGCAGAATTTCAATAGAGAGGGGAGACAAAATCAGATCTCTCCGCCAAGAGCAAGACCACCACCACCTAGGCAACCAGGGCCGATCCCACCGGTCCAGATCCTTCGACCATCTATACAACAACAACCACCACCCCAACCTCTCATTCCACCACTACCCCCACCACCTACTGTGAACCAAGAGGTTAGTGTTATTAGCTTGGAAGGTAATGGGAAGGCAAAGGTAGAAGAATCAGTTCGAGAGAAGCACAAAGGAAAAGCGAAGGTAGAAGATGTGGATGCTATGGGAGTGAAGCATGCCAGGCACGAGGAGGCCTCTCAAAGAGAAGAGAAGATGAAAGGGAAGGCCGAGTCTAGCAAGCAAGCAGCTAAACCGCGACGGAAGATAGACATCGTGGACTTCTCACTAGGTGAGTATGCAAAACCCTATGACTTAGTTCAGGATGTGTTAATGCAGGGCCTGAAGATAACTTGGCCCCAATTACTCCACCTTGCACCAAGAATGAGGAGGCAATGGACAAAAATGGTAAGTACCAAGAAATCAAGGATCAGGATAGCTAGGGCTATCTCTGGAAGGTATCTCAATGACATCCTACCAACCATGGATGCCCACGTCAAGGGGCAACGAATTTCAAACGTCTACATAGATGGTGGCGCGCAAATATGCGTCATGAGTGAAAAGATGATGCACCATCTAGGTCTAGAGGTAAGTAGGCCGACACCCTGCCGAGCCAAAATGGTAAACAATGTAAGAGTGAAATGCATGGGCATTGTGAATGCGGTCAAAGTAAAAACATTCAATACAGAAGTGGAGGTAGACATCTTCGTCATGCCACACAAAGGGGAGGGCTACCCCATCATTCTTGGGAGGCCTTGGCTTATGGCTATGGAAGCTAAACAAGACGGGAGCACCGGAATGATTCATATGAAGGACGCTAAAGGGAAGCCCATATTCTACAACATGAGGACTAGAAAGCAACGCAACATGATCTTGGAGGCTTCAGAAGATGAGTCCACCAGCGACTATTCGTCTACCTCAGGAGAAGAGACAACCACCACCGACGGAAGTGACAGTAGCATCGAAGTGATGGGGGTCATTCTTAAAAACCCAAAAAGATTGACACAATCTAAAACACCCCTGACAAACCAAGAGGAATCATCAGGTACACAGTCCTTGGAGGATACAGGTAAATTACAAAAAATGCTCTCAAATGAGTTAACCGATGAAGAAAAGAAGGAATATGTTTCCATGTTAGGTAACTTCACTACTTTGTTCATTGATGGCTATGATAAGATCACAGAAATTACAGTAGTGCAACACCACATAAAACTCAAGGAAGGCAATAAACCCGTAGTGCAGAAGCTCAGAAGACTTGGAGTAATCCAACAAGAGGCACTACTTAAAGAAGTGAGAAGTTTGCTACAAGCAAATTTCATCTACCCGGTCGAAGACTCAGAATGGGTCTCCCCAGTAGTAGTCACACCAAGAAATAATGTTAAGTGGAGATTCTGTGTGGACTATAAACCTCTCAATGCAGCCACGAAGAGGGATCACTTTCCCCTCCCATTCCAGGATGAAATTCTCAATGAAGTGGCGGGTCACGAATGATACACAGTGTGCGATGGCTACTCAGGATACTTCCAGATTAGCATTGCGGAAGAAGATCAGAAGAAGACAACCTTTGCTTACAGGGTGATGCCTTCTGGCCTCACTAACGCCCCGGCCACATTTCAGTGCTATGTGACCTTTGTTTTCCAACTCTACTTTGGAACATCAATACGGGTTTTCATAGATGATTTTTGCATCTATAGTTCACGAGTCCTTCATTTAAGCAAATTCTATGATGGCTTAACTAGGCTGCAAACCTTGGGTGGACAGCTCAACGTGGATAAGTGTCACATTGGTGAAAGCAAAGTCACTCTCCTTGGCCATGTAATTTCAGCAAAAGGGATTGAGGCTGACCCTAGCAAGATTCAAGCCTTGGTATCTTTGTTGTCGCCCACCACCGCTAAGTAGTTGGTTTCTTTCCTTCAGAAGGTAAGATACTTAAGCAGGTTCATTCACTTGCTATCTCAAGTGGTCCTTCCCCTACAACAACTCACCTAGAGGGATGTCTTCTCATGGAGTGAAGAGAATGAGTAGCAATTTACTGAGGTAAAGCAAATCCTAGCTAAGCTTCCCACCATTTCACCCCGGACAAGCCATTTTATGTGAACCCTAGTGTAGGAAGTGATACACTCGGAGCCGTGCTAATGCAAAAGGACCCCCAAACTTCTTTCATGCGTCCTATTTACTTCTCTAGTCGTGTCATGACCCCGCCAAAAAAGGGATTTACCGAAGTAGAACACATGGTTCTGGCACTAATGTTTGCTACCACAACGTTCCGCTCCTATCTCCTGCCTAGACCCTTTGTAATCCTGACAATGGAAGAGGTTTTCCCATATGTAATGCGACAAATGGATGTCTCATCTAGGATCTCTAAGTGGTTAATTAGATTACAAGAGTTTGACTACACCATGCAAGTAGAAAACTCCACCAGGGCTAGTTTAGCGGGAATTCTCACTCATCGCCACTATGAGAAGAAGTTGAAGGTCAACACGGAAGAAAAGAAAGAAAAACCAATAGAAGAGAGTCCTAGGCTAGAAAGAGCTCACTCTCTTTTCTTTGACGGAGCATACAAGAGAACAATGGACCAATCTACAGCTGGCATAGTTATTTTCAACGAGCAACAAGAAAGAGTATTCTCCATCAAGCAGTTATTACACTGCCACTCCAACAATGAAGCAGAATATGCAGCCCTAATTCTTGGATTGGAGCAATGTATTTCACAAGGAATTCAGCGCCTAAATGTATTTGGCGATGCTTTGCTTCTGATAAGACAGATAAATGGCACTTGGGTTTGTAAGAATCAAGTTTTACTTGGTCAACTACGCCAAGTTAAGGATCTTCTAAGGAAGTTTGAAGCCATGAAACTATTTCATGTCCCCAGAGCAGAAAATTAGGAGGCAGATGCTCTAGCCAAAGAAAGAATACAAGACGTTCACGTAGGAGCCATCAAATTGAAGCTACCCCTCTTTCAAGCTAGTGATGTTATGCCTGATATCGTCAGTTTTCTAGATACAAGAGAATGTCCGGAAGGATACACCAAAGGCCAGAAGCAGTGGTTGGTAAGGAAGGCTACTAGATACCGCCTTGTAAACGATCACTTGTATAAGGGCAAGGATCAAATTCTCAGGCGGGTGCCAACCTCCAATGAGATCACGGAGGTAATTTCAAGTTGCCATGATGGCGTCTACGGCGGTCATTTTGCTCTAGATTTCACCAGTAGGAAGATTCTACAGGCAGGATATTCTTGGCCTAGCTTGAACAGGGATGTGCACCATTGGTGTAAAACATGCAAGGCTTGTCAAGTGGCCAGCTATCGCACATTAACCTACGAGCCACAAACTCCTATCATCTCATATGGTCCATTTGAGAAATGGGGAATACATGCAATCGGTCCTTTACCAAGGGCCCAATCAGGTAAACTATACATCATAGTGGGTGTAAACTACATGACTCGATGGGCAGAAGCAACAGCCACCACCCGCATTACATCCCAAGAGGTAGCAAAGTTCATCTTTGAGCATATCTGTTGCCGTTTTGGCACTCCTCTTGAGATAATATCATATAGAGGACCAGGTTATCTACACCTAACTCTCTCTCTCTCTCTCTCTCTCTCTCTCTCTCTCTCTCTCTCTCTCTCTCTCTCTCTCTCTCTCTCTCTCTCTCTCTCTCTCTCTCTCTCTGAATTAGCCATGACGGGGCTTAGGGAAAGCTCTATCTCTCCCTCCCTCTATCTCTCTTATCCTCTTTTCCCCTTATCCTCTAACCCCCCCACCATATCCTCTCTCTCTTCCTCCCCACCCCCCCCTCACAACCCCTATCTCCCTCTCTCTCCCTCTCTTCCCTTGGTGGGAACCACCCCTAAGACAATTACTCCCTCTCTCTCTCTCGTTGACTAAGCACACACACCCCGTCCTTCTCGCGCCGGCTATCGACTACCCCCCCCCCCCCCCCCCCCCCCCCCCCCCCCCCCCCCCCCCAAACCCCTATCCCCTCTCCCCTCCCTCACCATCTCTCCCATCCTGATTCTCTCTCTCGCGCGCTCTGTCTCGCCCCCCGCGGGCTGCCAGGCTCCACACCACTGCTCGCACTCTCTCTGTACACAACCGGCTACGCGCTACGCGCTACACACACCACATACCCACACACACACACACACACACACACACACACACACACACACACACACACACACACACACACCCATTCACCATCCTCACCCCCCCCCCCTTCTGTGCGTCACCCAGTGCACTGCCGAAAACCAAAAATTAGAATATATATATATATATATATACATTATATATACACACCACCAACCCCCGTTCCCACGCACGCTCACGCACACACATTCACATACATATACACACACACTCACGCGTATGCACACACCTATATTAACACATATACACGCACCCATACATACACACACGGACCACACATACCATAAAAAAATACACAAAAGAAGGAAAAACAGCCATCGACATCGACAAAAAGAAGGAGAAACCCAAAGCACGCGCCACCGACAACAAAAAGAAGAAATGCGCCCAAGGCATGTCCCGGCCGACCCGAAGAGACGTACACGCTACACCGACGCACCGGCAACACCCCATTCGCCAGCATCATGCAACCACGACGCCATTTTCAGTAATTTGTAGGTTATGTTCATCATTTCTTCAGTTTTCACCCAAGCCTTGTAAAATTCCCAATTTGTAAATTCCCTCTCTCTAGGTGATGGTCACAAAGGCCCACCTAGAGGTTTTCATTTTTTAAATAACTCCCAAGACAAACCAAGGGTCAACCACACCGGGCCCACCGCTTGCTTTGTCTCCCCGATTAGCTTATCCTAATCAAACCGGGATTACCCTAATCCAAGCAGCAAATACCTATAAAAGGGCACTGAGAGGTCACTATCGGGGAGGGGGGGGGGGGGCAGTTCCTGAGAGGCGAGCACTTGGTAGAGTTTTAGTGGGGAGATTTGACACTATTGGCATTACGTGGAGGGAGGGCTTGTGTGATGGTTTGCCTTGGGAATTGCACCATGTGAAGGGAGCCACGTCCACCTCTCGACTCCAATGGTCGATGCACACACACACACACATTCTTGGTACCAAATTTCACAATCATTGAGTCGTCTTTAGAGAACGCACCAAGTAGTTGCACCATCTTTTCTCCCTACCTCTCTATCACCACGGTGTGCCGCCTCCCTGGAAGGAAGATCATTGTAAATACTGCAGAAATAGTTCTCCCTCACACCCCCGAGGGTTTTCTTCATTTGTCAATCTGTGTGTGTGTGTGTGTGAATGTGTGTGTGTGTGTGTGTGTGTGTGTGTGTTTAAGTTTACGGTGTTCACATCACTGTGGTCTGCGTCCTAGCCGCTCAAAGCTAGGTGGTGCCCCCTGTTCTCTTTACCGTGACAGGCTCGAGGCGTGCCATTCGGTCCTTGTCGTTTTAGGGACTGTCGAGGTTCGGGGTTTGCTTTGCTCCCGTTAGTAGGTATGTCTACAAAAAATTTACTTCCTTTACGTTTTCTCCAACTTGAGAGGTGTCAAGAAGATATTGAGCAAGCCAAAGCAAAGCTCAAGAAGGCATGATTGAAGAATAAAGAATTGTTTAATGAGAAGAATAGGGTATGGCCTCATGCTATCAAAGATGGTGATTGGGTACTTGTTTATGACAGTAGTTTGGAATACCAATATTCTGTTATGAAAAAGATGGTCAAATGTTGATTCAAACCACATGTTGTACTTCATGCTTATGACAATGCAGCATATAAATTATGTGAGCTTGATGGCACTGAGTTTCGAGTGCCTATTGCAAGGAGAAGGATCAAACTATTCAAGAAACAGAAAGGAGAGTTCAATTTTGAGGATCAAATCTTAGATCATTGACCAAGGTATGATTATGATGTATATGTATCAAACAATGTGTATGATGAACCTTTTGATGATGCAAGTTAATGAAGAATATGGTTGGCACATGACAGAGGATGTGCAGGTTCAAAGGGGATGGATGTCGTGACGCTTTGCATCCACCAGTGAAAACTCAAATAGGACACAATGTTTTTTGACTTTAACATTGATGGGGGCTTTTCACAAGCCAAGCTCCCATACCCCTCTTCTTTCATCCCCACCCCATGAAAACCTCCTCTTAGGGAGGGAGTGATAAAAGGCATTGGAAAATTAAGAAAAAGAGAAAGGTAAAATGGGCCACCCTGGGCCTGCGGGGTAGCCCATCCCCACCTTGCCTCCTTTTTCTTCATTGTTGCCCCACCATGTGTCCCTTTTCCTCTCCTCCACTCAAAAGGTCAACCCCCTCTCTCTTCCCCTTGTCCTTTCTCCTTTTTCTCTCCCCTCAAGCTACCCCACCCCCTGTCCTTACTAATAATGCACCCTAACTCACATGCCACCTCTCCTATCTTTCAAAACAGTATACCCCCCCCCCCCCTTTTCTCTCTCCTATCATATCCCATGACCCAAATATCCCCCTCTCTCTCTAAAGGGCGCCATGTCTCTTGTCCTGTAGCCAGATAACCTCCCCCACACTCACACACACTAAGTTTCACTGAAAAAAGGTGCCCACAGACCCATCCCCACCCGGTGGTTACCTGATTTTTCTTGTGTTCACACACATCTGCACACAGATTCACCTCTGAACACACTCCCCTCTCTCCCCTCTTGTAATTACTTTATTCTCCATGTCACCTCTCACTTTCTTTCATCAACCCATCTCTCTCTCTTAGTCTCTCTCTCATGAGACTGCTGTTCTGGCGCATATACACACAACTAGACAAGTGGGCCCCACAGTCACATGGCCTATGTAGATAATGATTTCTTCATTTCTAAATTCTAGAATTTCTCCCCTCCTCCTCCCCTATATAAAGAGGGGTCACCATCACACTAAATACACACACAACATCACCAAAGAGTACACTATGCACAGTGTGTGCCTAGTGCACACACACACACCCACACCATCACCATCACCGCAATCACCATGCTCGTCTTGAGCATGACCTCTACACCCTTGGGCTATGGAAGATGAAGGGCAGCTAAATGAAGGATGATGGCCATAACCCTCGTGCGAGTCTTCGCCATCAACTCCCACCTATCCGCCATGTGCTCTACCACTCTCTCCCTTCTCATTCCCCTACCCTATGCTCCCCATTTCATCGCCTTATTCTCTAAATAAAGCTTGAGGTTTTGTGAGTATGTTTTCCTGCAATGTTTTGCTCATGTGAAGTGTGCGGAATCGCCACCTAGTCTTGTGTTTGGAGTGAGCTTGTGTATGTGTGAAGGGTGTGCGGATTCGCCATCCTTCTGTGGTGCCTAAGTACTAAGCCGCTATACCCTCTCTCTCTCTCTCTCTCTCTCTCTCTCTCTCTCTCTCTCTCTCTCTCTCTCTCTCTCTCTCTCTCTCTCGATCTCATTTCCCTTCCTCTTCATCATTACTCCCAAGCATCCATCTCTCTTGGATGAAAACTTTGTTATGGTGGTGTGTTGTTTGCGTCCTAGCCGCTGAAGCTAGGTGGTGCCCCCTGTTTGCTTTACTGTGACAAGCTCGAGGCGCGCCATCCGGTCCTCGGTGTTTTAGAGGCTGTCGAGGTTTGGGGTTCGCTTTGATCCCATCAACATTATCCGGGCACATTTACTGGCATCTGCTATCGACTTGGTCATAGGCTATTGGGGAGAAATGTCCTAATTAGTGATGCTTTGGTTGATTTCCATGCCAATGTTGTGAATGGAAAATCTTTGATCAATATGTATGCTAATCATTGACTAGCTTCATGGAATTGAAGAAGATTGCATTAGAAGAAATATGGACTTTGCATGGGCCTTGTAAAAATTCCTCATTTTTAGGGATTAAGGCTAATATTGTGTATGGTTAAGGGGACAAGGGCGTTCAAGAAGGTAGTCTTGAGTAGGCTTTTCTAGCCTTTTTTTAGACAAATGTAGGATGTGGACCTAAGTGGTTAAGGGGTGTGGCCACATAAGCAAAAAAGTGGGTCACTAAGAGCCAAAATTTGACTTTTTTTCAAAAAACTCATATTTTCTTACTTTTGACTTAAAACTCCCTCCCAACATATATACATATCAAAAAATCACCATTTTTTATTTACAAACTTTGAAAGTCAATTTTTTCAAATTCTTTTTCCCAAAAAAAAAAAATTCTCTCCTCTCTCCCTCTCCTCTCCCTCCTTGCCCCTGAAGTCGCGGAGCGGAGCGTGGGTCGACTCTCTCTCTCACACACACACACAGCTTACACAGTACAGTACGCAGAGAGATGTTAGAAGGGTTATCTCCCACTCCTTAGTATTCACAAAGAATATGTTAGTATATACAAAGAGTTAGAGGTAAGTGAGTTAGGCGGGCGGCCGGCCATATCCGCATAAGAGGCCACTTGGGCTTTAATCCCAACAACCTCCCACTTAAAGTCCAATGTGGCACTTTAAGTAACTGTAAATCTATGAACATAAATGTACAAAGATTTACATGGCTGCCATCTATCCAATGCCCAATAACTCACGACAATGCACAAAGCCCTCTCCTGGAAGTCCCTTTGTGAGTAGATCAGCAGGATTGTCCTTGGTGTGGATCTTCAGCAGTTGTATCTGCTTGTCTTCAAGTACTTCCCTAATGAAGTGATACTTCACATCAATATGCTTAGTCTTCGAATGGAACACTGGATTCTTTGCCAATTGTATAGCACTTTGACTATCACAATATAACTCTGGCATATCTGCATTGATTCCCAAGTCTGCAACCAATCTACCAAGCCAAATAGCTTCTTTGCATGCCTCATTTGCTGCAACATACTCAGCTTCTGTAGTAGACTGCGTAACACAATCTTGTAATCGAGATCGCCATGATATGGCACCTCCAGCCAATGTAAAGACATAGCCTGATGTAGATCTCCTCTTATCCAAGTCTCCTGCATAATCTGAGTCAGTGTATCCTCTGACACTCAAATCCTGACTACCATAGCATATGCGCATACTCTTTGTATGTTTTAAGTATCTCATGATACCTTTCACTGCCTCCCAATGTTTCTTGCCGGGATTTGACATATATCTGCTAACCACTCCCACTACAAATGCAATATCCGGACGTGTAGCAATCATTGCATACATCAAACTACCCACTGCAGACGCATATGGAATCTTATCCATTTCAGCCTTTTCTTCCTCAGACACAGGACAATCTTGTTTGCTAAGTTTCACATATGGTGGCAATGGAACACTCAATGCCTTTCCCTTCTCCATATTGAAACGTTGCAAAACCTTGTCAATATACTCTGTTTGAGATAACCAAATCAACTTCTTTGATCTGTCTCTCTCAATGCGCATACCAAGTATATGACTTGCCTCACCCATGTCTTTCATGTCAAACGATTTTGCCATCTTTGACTTCAAAGCTGAAATTTCTTCCAAGTGTTTGCCAGCAATCAACATGTCATCCACATACAAAATAAGGATCAGCCAACTGCCATCCTTAGCCTTCTTTGTATATAGACAGTGATCGAACTCACTACGTTTGTAGCCTTGAGAAAGCATAAACTGGTGGAACTTATGGTACCATGCCCTCGATGATTGTTTTAAGCCATAAAGACTCTTTAACAACTGGCATACCAAATGTTCCATGCCTTTCTCAACAAACCCTTCTGGCTGCTGCATGTAAATTTCCACATCTAAATCACCATGCAAGAACGCTGTCTTGACATCCATTTGGTGCAACACCAAATCCAATATAGCAACCAATGCAAGAAAGCATCTCAATGTAGTCATCTTGACCACTGGAGAGAAGACTTCATCAAAGTCAATGCCTTGTTCTTGCTTAAAGCCCTTGGCAACAAGCCTTGCTTTGTACTTTGGCTGACTATCATGAGCGGTGATCTTATACCTGTAAACCCATTTACAAGGTAGAGCCTTTTTGCCCTGTGGTAATTTAACCAACTTCCATGTCTGGTTTTTATGCAGAGCTGTCATCTCTGACTGCATGGCCAACTGCCATTTTTTCGAGTCAACCACTTGTAATGCTTCCTTGTAACACGATGGTTCTCCGCAATCTGTGAGCATGACATAATTTAGAGATGGCACATAACGATCAGGTGGTTTGGAGACACACTCAGAATGTCTCACCACAACTGATTCTGCCTCTCTAGCCACTATAGGTTGTTCCTGAGCCTGACCATGCTGTCTTGATGTGCTAGCACTAGGTCCATCTTCCCTGAAGACAACTCTTCTGATCTCCTCTGTCTTCTCTGGCTTAGCGTGAAACTTGGCTTCATTGAAATGCACATCATTGCTACGAATAAGCTTTCTGGACTCAGGATCCCAAAGCCGGTAACCCATCTCGCCCGATTCTCCGTAGCCAAGAAATATACACTTCTTGCTCTTTGGTTCTAACTTATTTCTGAACTCCTTAGGAATATGGCTATAAGCTTCACAACCAAAGACTCTGAGATGCTTATACGAAGGTGCCTTGCCTGTCCATAGCATCTCGGCCACAGCACTCTTATCCAGAACCCTACTAGGAGACCTGTTGATCAAATGGACTACTGTAGCCACTGCTTCCGCCCAAAATCCATCAGGCAACTCAGCATTTGACAACATGCTTCTGACCTTCTCTTGTATGGTCCTATTCATACGTTCTGCAACCCCATTCTGTGAAGGATTATATGGTGCAGTAAGTTCCCGCTTAATCCCTTTTGCTTCACAAAAGTCTTGAAAAGCTTTGGAAACGTACTCTCCACCATTGTCAGTTCTCAAGCACTTCAGCTTCTGACCACTCTGATTCTCCACCAGCTGCAAGAATGTCTTAAAGACCTTGAGCACCTCATCTTTGTGCTTCAAGAAGTAAACCCATACTTTGCGAGAATAGTCATCTATGAATGTACAAAAGTACGCTGCTCCCCCTAGTGACAAACTAGGCATTGGTCCGCATAGGTCACTGTGTACAAGAGCTAACCGTTCGTCCCTACGATTCCTCTTTGATCTGTGCGGTTCCTGTGTTTGCTTACCATAAACACAATGCTCACAAAACTCGAAATCTTGAAATGAAAATCCAGGCAAATAACCATAATGAGAAAGTATTTCCATTCCTCTTTTTGACATATGTCCCAACCTACGATGCCACAGTGACACACTTGGCTGCTCAATCACATTAATTACATGGTTTTTAACCTCTGAAACATGTAAAGTGTACAGAGTTCCTGACTTGCTGCCATGTGCTACAGTCATCGAACCTTTGGAGATCTTCCAAGCGCTGTTCCCAAAAACTGTCACATAACCCGCATCATCCAACTTCCCTGTACTAATCAAGCTCTTTCGGATTGCTGGAACATGTCTGACATTCTTGAGCCATAAAGAAGAGCCATTCTGAAACTTCAACTGCACATCTCCCACTCCAAGTATGTCACAAACCTGCTCATTGCCAAGTCTGACATAATCTTTAGTAGCCACATATGATGTAAACCACTCTTTGTGCGGAGAAACATGTAAAGATGCCCCTGAGTCGATAATCCAATCACTCATAGCATGTCCATCCTCTGCAGTCAAGAAAACAGAATCAAGATTGCTTGTAAGGAAGATGTCACCAGCTGCTATACCAGAATCACTGTCTGAACCAGATCCTGTGACATTCACCTCTTCAATCTTCACTGAACTCTTCTTTTCATCTTGCTCAGAACTCTTTGTTTTGCCTTTTTCTTGTTTCCACTTCGTACAGTCTCGCTTCATGTGACCCTTCTTGCCACAATGGTAGCATTCTATGTCATCCTTTGACTTCGAATCACGAGACTTACTTCGGTTTTGTGCCTTCTTACCCTTCTTCTCTTTAAACTGTTGTCTCCCTCGAACGACCAAAGCGCTATTGCCTTTGCCTTTGTCAATGTTCTTCCTGTTCACTTCCTCTGTGAGCAAGCTGCCTTCTACATTGGCACTTGTAAGACCTTCTGGCGCAACAGAATTACTTAACGCTGTACGAAAAGTATCCCAACTGTCTGGCAAAGTGATTAAGAGAAACATAGCCTTCACTGAATCTGGAAAGACTATCTCTTGTGCTGTTAACTGGCTGAAAATTGAGTGAAATTCATTCAGATGATTTGACATGGCTGTCCCTTCCTTCATCTTCAAATCCACCAATTTCTTGAGCCAGTAAATCTGAGAAGCAGCACTTTGTTTCTCGTACATACCACATAGCTTTTGCCATACGCCATACGCTGTAGTCTCTTCTGCTACATTGAAGTAAACATTTTCTGCCAGTGTCAGCATGATTGTGGAACAAGCTAACTCGTCAAGCTCTTCCCACTCATCTTCAGCCATACCTTCTGGTCTCTCCCCTTTGAGCTTCAGTGGCTTCACTTGTTTTTTCTGCACCAAAACCTGCCAAATCTGCTTCTTCCAGAATGGAAAGTTTGTGCCATCCAGCTTCTTTATGTTGTAAAGAGTCTCACTTTGAGAAGATGCCATATCTGCCAAACTGTTTACTCCTGAGAAAAATCCGGCAGAGTTTCCCCTGTAAACTGGCCTTTGTACACAGTAAACAAGCTATAATCAACAAGCTGAACACCTCTCCTCAGGAACTGTCAGTATTTTTGAAAATTTTTGACAGAGTCTCCCCTGTAAACTGAGCTCTGGGAACCAAAAGATAGCTCAAGAAACAATCATAAATAGCTGACCAATGACAAATCTAAAAAATCCCTGTAATATGCTGTCCTGTAAGCATACACTGTCTCCTCTCTGGGCGATGACAGAACCTGTATCTGTCTCAAGACTGAACCCTGAACAATGCCTCAACGGCCTGACGCATAAGATGCAATCCAGTGTCTACACAAAGTCATACATCCTAAGGGATAAAAGTCGCCGAAGAGGATGCGTGTAGAGGGGAACTCCAGCAACCTAATCCACCTCACACTGGGTAACCCAGCCCCCAGTGCTTGGCTTCAAAAAACCTCACACACGACCCTCTCAGATGGCTCAGCAAACTGCCCAGAACTAGCATACATCCTATAATAGACCAATCACTGTCCTATGACCGCTGCGGCGGTCTGTCTGCTAGCGTGACTCACAACTAGCAGACCCACAATCACAGTACATCAATCTGCAATACATGCCAGTGGTGTCAAGCCGTCGTATGGCCACACCTCCCCTGGAACCTGGCAAGCACAAGAAGTAACAATGCAGACTGCAATATATATATCTGATGATATATATGTGTACCTGGTCTATAGATGATGCTCTGAAGACGAATAAGTGATGTATGTCGATGTCGATATTGATGTCGACCACCTCCTGCTTGCCAATCTACACAAGACGGATTTCTTTGCGGTTGAAATCTATCTTCTGCTGTAGTGCTCAGAACGAAATTCTGAGGGCATAAACGGCTTCGAAAGGGGGGTAAAACCCCAGGTCGCCTGCTGGAAACGCTCCCGGAACGCCGAGTGTGAATTTTCGAACTCCGGATCCAGAATCTGCCGGAAAAGTGCGCGCGCGCGCGATTGCGCAAATCCGCACTGAACCAAGGCTCTGATACCAATTGAAGTCGCGGAGCGGAGCGTGGGTCGACTCTCTCTCTCACACACACACACAGCTTACACAGTACAGTACGCAGAGAGATGTTAGAAGGGTTATCTCCCACTCCTTAGTATTCACAAAGAATATGTTAGTATATACAAAGAGTTAGAGGTAAGTGAGTTAGGCGGGCGGCCGGCCATATCCGCATAAGAGGCCACTTGGGCTTTAATCCCAACAGCCCCTACCTTCCTCCTCCTCCTCCTCCTCTCTCTCTCTCTCTCTCCCCCCCGCCCCGTTCTCTCCTCCCATCTTCCTCCCTCTCCCTCCCTCTCTCTCTTTTCATCACTTGCTTCCTCACGCAACAACTGCCATGGTGCTTACGGACATCACAAATTGTTTGCTTTCACCACCACCTACTCCACACACCAAAAGCATACATATTCACTTTGCATTCCCATGGCGTTTGCATTGAAGGCCGAATATGAGGGTGCTCAAAGGTCATCACAAGAACGCCGTGCCGCCGGTGAGACGAGTGTTGACATTTGGGTGGATGGCCATTTGTACCCTTATGATCCTATAAGCCGCTTCCATCCATCTTTTAATAGCCTTTTGACATTTCTTCAATATCTTGGAGGGGAGAATCAAGCTTGTTAGGATATTGCAAGCGATTGTGTATGGGTTCAGGAAAAGGATGCCCACATTATGAAGCTTACCAACACCATCACATATTTGAAAAAAACACCCCTTGGTGCAAGGGAGCGCAAATACATGTATTCATCCATTGAAAACCTTGCACATTTGGGTGGAGCATGCAAACGATGAGTGACAGCCACAAGGTGATTAGTTCTTTACTTGCAAGAGACATTCTTACTTCACACTAATTTCAAACATTTATCTTATTGGTTGCTAGAAAATTCATTCAGGAGACATGAGGTGGAACAAGCCAAGATGATCGAGTCAACCTTCTCACTAGTTATCTCAATACCGATGATGTGATTTCTATCTTACAATCACCTGGGAGAAAGCACATTAAGGATGCAATCACCAAGGACCTTATGTGCAAATTGAGAAATGTGGTTAGTGAAGATGACCTGCAACAAGCTTGTGATGAGGTTGGGATCAACACCAAAGCCTATCAGGCTATTTTTCAACTCCTAAAGGATGCCCTCAAAGAGCGTGGCATTGTGGAAAACCTATTTTCCATTCCGCACAAGGTCAACCTTGCAAACAAGGCCACAAATGAAGATGTGTTCTCCCACATTGGGTATACCTACACATTGAGGACACAATGCCAACTTTGCTTTATGCTTCCTGCACAACAAAGGCAAGGGAAAAAGGTAAGAAACACTCCATAAGACCTTCGGAAAAGGGCTTCCCTTACACAATGTGGAACAATATTTTTGTGGACCTTAGAAGGCTTCAACAAGCCATGCTTAGATTTTACGAGTTGATTGAAGAAGGTGACACACTATACTTCTTTCTTTTGGTTGTGTTCTTATTATAGACATTGAAGTATAAGGTCTTGCCACTATTTATTTTGCAGTGCTTGGCACAAAGGTCGCTTTTGTGTTGAAACTCGATGAGTGTCAAATAGTGAAAGGCCAAATGTTAGAGAGACTAAGTGTCACTCTAATGAATGAGGCCCTTTTGCAAACCAAGCAAAGGGATTTAGTCAAGCCATCTCCCACCCCATCTTTTAGTGTGCAATCAAAGAAAGACATTTGGTGGTTGGGTGCTATTGAGGTACCCAAAGAGACCAATGGAGTACTTTCATGGATTTTTGAGAGAACTCCATGGATCACAGAAGTAATACAATCCCAAATTGCAGGTGAGAAGTTGGAGGTTGGGGGTTTTGATAGCTTTCATGTGGAGTGGCACCTAGGTGGGGACTTGAAGACCATAAAGTGTTTGCTTGGTTGCAAACAAGGGGCTTCTTCTCTCATGCCTGGTCCATTTTGCAGTCGAGGGTACAAACCTAACAGACAAAAAGCCACAAGAACTCTGCAAAGGGAGGTTCAATGCTTCCATCGCAAGGTGTATGGAGAAGAAGGGTTGGACTGTCATGATATCGGAGATGAAGATAGAGAATGGAAAGCATCTAGTTTGAGATGTTACATGCTCAATTCCCAGACCGTGCACAAAAGGACCAGGCATGGAATCCAATCTTTCCATTTCCTCTATCGAATGTACATTTTTGTACATTACACGCATTCATGTGCATTTCTGATAGGCTATTAAAGCTCCACATTGACTATGTTTTCACAATGAAGCCATTGGAAAAATCCCAAGAAGCGATCGAAAGGGTATAGGCACTCTTGAATTCCATTGGCTGTCACGGTGGAAATGTGTCTATTGTTGCTGCAAAGAACACAGGGGAGGCCCATGAAATTTCCCAACAAGTGTCAATGAGTGGACAAAAAGGTAGACACTTTTTGAAGAAAGTAACCCAAGGAAAGCCAGGTTGAGATGATGCTCAAAACAGCTCCAACCACAAGGCAGGTAACCTTTGGGAACTTTGGAAGAAATTATGCAAAGATACTACTGACAATAATTCAAATGGTGAGCTTGAAAATAAGTGCAAGTAAGTTTGGGCACATTTTGATAAAATGGTCAAGCTTATGGGCCTTACCAGCACAACAGAAGAACAACGCCAATCATTTCAAGAAGCCTTGGCGGATTTCACTAAGGTCTTCACCCTTTCGTGGGGTGAAAATAACGTCACACATTACATGGTAAGCCATGTTACACAGTGAACTTATTACAAGGGATTGTTTTCATTAAATAATGTGCATCGTCTTCTCATGTGAACAACATATCTTGTTTGCGCATGGTGTGTTTTTTTATGCACAAATATGGTTCGCTTGAGATTTTTAGCACTCAAGGCATGGAGGAATCCCATTATCAAGCAAGGAGGGTGTACTTCAAAAACACTCGACATGGTGGTGAAATGGTGCAATCCAATTATTTGGAGGAGATGTTCAATTGGTTTTTTTGTACAATATTTTCTTGTAAGTGCACAATGAAGCGTGCACAACAATCCAAGATTGCTAGGGAAGTGTGCAAATTGAGTCGTCAAGAGCACAACAACAAGTGACAAATGTCACAAGGCCCCACCAAGCATGCTGCATGGCACCAATGCAGAGTGCCACAAGGGTCAAAGTGGATTTTGCACGAGTGACTACACGTGAACGCAGGGTCCAACTCTTCTTTACATATTTTTTTAATAAATTTTGGTGCATCCTTTTAAAAAATAATATTTTTTTGCAAAATAGTGTAAACATGGTTCTTTTAAAATGGGCCCTAATAAATATTGGATGCTCTCATAAAACACTTATTTCTTAAGCACAGGTGAGCTCTTACCATACCCAATGGCATGCACCAAACAAACCACCAAAGAGCATTTGCCTGCCAACAGAAACACCCTCCAAGGATGTGAGAAGCCGGCATGGCTTAAAGGCACAAGAAAACAACCGCAAACACTTGACCGTTTTAGGCACTCTTCAAACAGTGGGCATGGTAGTCGGGGCAAGTAGTCATCGAGGACAGAAGATTCTTCACGTGCACAACAACAAACACCTCAACGTAGAGTGAAGCAACACGCCCAGCGTTGAGAGAAGAGGAGAGCCAGCAAACATCAGAGTCTGACAGGGAGGAGCCACCGCGCCACCAATCGCAAGCAGGACCATCCTGAGCTCGGGTGGCCCATACAGGTACTGAATCAGAGACAGATCCACCATGGCAGCAAGCTCAGATATCGCGCACACACCGGGTGACAGTGGGGGGGAAGAAATTGCCTCATGGCCAAGGAGCTCTCCCCACAACACAAGATCGGGAGGCAAGGGAAGAGGATGACTCAAAAGAGGCGGCAGATCCAGCATCACAGCATGTAAACAGGCGTAAATCTAAGTTTTTCAAGAAGCCCAAATTCCGCCAACTAGCACATGTGCAAGTGCCCCCTAGACAACCTCAACGGCGTGGTAAAATAGTAAGGGCATTTGCACAAATCTGGCACTACCAGAAGACTATGGAGCTTCTAATTTGATGCCCATTGCTCGCACAGTGAAGGAGGTGCTTCAAAGCTATGTAAACCAATATAGGATGCAAGCAATGCTGCTGGAGGCTATTCAAGAATCTGCAGAGGTCCACATCATTTTGGTGTTGCAAGATACCAACCTATGCGTCATACATGCAAAGAGAGTGACAATACAACCAAAGGACATGTAGCTTGCATGCAGATTGTGCCGGGACTTTGAGCATTAGCCAAAGTTACACCTCCCTTTTTGTATTGCACACCCTTCATTGTACTCAGATGACTTTGCAATGACAAAATGATTGAGAGTTGTGTCTACTGTCTCCAAATTGATTTGCCTTTTTAGATTCTTCATGTGTTTTAAGTTAAGTGATTCTGGTCATGAACAGTTAAATTTAAACCAAATATTAACCTTTTTTGGTATCTTAGGGGGCATACAAGGCCAAAAAATGCAAAAAAAAGGGGTGGCCACAAGGGCACACAGATGGCCCAGCTAGAAGTCCTAGATTGCTCATCTGCACGCCCTTCTGGCCACCCCTTTTTGGCATTTTGTGGACTTGTTTTCCCCCTAGGATACCAAAAAATGGTAATATTTAGTGAAAGCAGATGTTTATGCAACATGACAGTATAAATTCCACTTCTTTCCACTCAGATGATTCTTATATTGCGCTCAATATGATTTGATCTTTTGGTTTCTTTAAGTATTTAGTTAAGTTGAAGAGAGTGATTATGTGCATGAAAAGTTAACTTTAAGGTTAAGGGTCCTGGAGTGCAACAAAGGCCAAAAAATGCCAAAAAGTGGGTGGCCACGAGGGCACGTAGATGAGCCATCCAAGACTTTTGGCTGAGGCATCTGCGCTCCCTAAGTGTGGCCACACTCTTTTTGATATTTTCTGTCTTTTTTGCCCTCCAGGATACCAAAAAATGTTAATATTTAGTAAAAACAGATGTTTATGCAACATGACAGTATAAATTCCACTTCTTTTCACTCATATGATTTTTGTATTGTCCCCAGAATGATTTGCCTTTTTGGTTTCTTAATGTATTAAGATAAGTTGAAGGGAGTGATCATGTGCATCCCACTTATGCTGAGTTGTTGCTTTAAGCAAAAAGGACACCGCTTATTAAAACACATCACAAATTTCAATAATTTACAAGATTGAGAGATCAGATTGAAAAGAACGTACAAGATAGAGAGGAAATTCAAAATATATTTTATTACTTCTGAAAAGTTGATTTTACATCATACATCTGAGGAGCTCATAATTTTCTTTGCCATTTCTTAGCACCTCTCTTGTGCGTAAGACAACTCCCCAGCCACGAGGGAGTGCGCTATCGCCTGAGGGTCAGTTGAACCAACAAAAGCGTGTATCCCTATCTGGGCAAGCACTTTGCCACGGAAGCCAGTGCCAAATGTTGTGCATACAAGGGATCTACGCACTAGGAACACAAGATGCGTAGTTTGAGCAATGGTGCACAAACACAAAACCTTGCTCAGAGTTTTCAACGACCATCATGAAATGGCCTGGGATTAAATTCATTATGTACAATGGCAATATCGCCAGGGGGGAGTTGTCCTATGTAATGTGAAAGGGAAGATTGAGGTTCAAAGGCCGTCTCCCTGCCACCCGTCCTTACTGTAGACTCATCAACCTCCAGGACGTCCTGTCATAAATCAGTCAAGGGTAATAAAAAAGACAATGAAGGGAAGAAAAAACAACATGGAAATTAGAAGTGAGCTTACCTCCTGCTCCTTGTCCTCCTCCTCCCTATTTCCCTTTCCACCCAGCTCGATGCTTGATTTCATCGCACCTACGAGCTTTGGATCATCAGAGGGGGGGTTTTGCAATGGAGTAGGCATCCTAGGGGGCTCAACCTTGGCTTGCATGGCTTGGATTTATTACTCGTCCACGTGCAGATGCTCTTCTATCAGGACCTCCACGCACACAACTGCAATAGTGTCAGTAACAAAGTCCCCAAGTGGCAAGAGCTTGCTTTCAAGGGCATCTGGCACTCTATCTAAGGGAAATTCGACGTTAGTGCAAAGCACGCTCAAGCATTCATCCATGCATAGACCAAATTCTTTCTCCAAGTCATGCATATAGACATACTCCTCCCCCATCCACTACCATTGAGGAGAAGCGGCTGATTTCTACCTCTGGGATAGCCTCATCCGTCAATGTTGCATCCACTAGAGTGTCACTAGGGCCAGCCACAACGATGGATTTCTCAACCAGCTCCTCGAGCCCCCTAGGGTACTCAAGACGAAGTGCATGTCCTTCTGCTTCAAGGTTCATGGGGACACCCTCCTGCTCCTTGGCGTCCTTGATAAAGGACCCAACCTGAAGGTGTGGTAGGCGGAGCTCCTCCAAATCAGGTTCCTCGCTCACAAAGAAGATGAATGTTGCCAATCGAGAAAGGTACTCCACCCCCAACTTGCGCTTCTTTAGCGCTGACACCCCTGGGGCTTGCTCGTCCAAGAAATGGCCAACGTCGGGGGTAATTTCTTGGAACCGTCTCAACCGCTTGGAGAATTGGGCGATCACCTTTCTGTATGTAGCACAAGAGATTGCAAGGCACCCAGATCCCTACAAGTGGGGAGATAGATACGAAATATTTTATAATGTGTTCCTCCGTGAACACTGAAATCTTGGCAAATGCATCCATGTGAAGGGAAATTGTGGTGTCAAGGTCGGGGAGATGAGTAAAGAAGGTGTGGAGGTCCTATTTTCCTTTGTAGTTGGTGTCCTTGAGGAAGAGGGTGAAGCGTGACAAAGGGGTGGATGTGGGTGCAGATGCAGAGGTTGAGGAGGCATCCATATCTAGCCCGGGGTGGACATAGAGAGTGAAGGAGCTCAAGGGTTGCGAAAGTGAAACGTTTGAATGAGTTATCTAGTCCCCCCTTTTATAATGGTCCCTTTTTTAAAGAAGGCACTTTTCTCAAATTTTTAAAAAAAGGCACTTTCACCAAAAATAAACTTTCATCTCAATGTGAAAATTTATATTCAAAGTCTTAAATTTGCTGAAGCAAATCATATTGATTACACAGGGGATTATTTCAAAAACTGCAAGAGTTACAAAACTATAAGAGCGACAGGATTCCATCTATGTCCCAATCCTCCTTGACCTTCAATTTGTCTTTCATTCTCTTCCCAATCTGCGGACATTCATTACAATAAGTATCCAATGATTGTCAAACTATGATGCATTGAAAATGTGGTGGAAGGATTCTCACCTTGTGACCTTGTAAACAAAATTGCGCTTGTTGAGGTCCTCAAAACCCATAATAGCCAAATGTTCTCGCACATTACTGAGAGTCCAATACTTGTTCACTTGGACAGCCTCCAAAGCATCATTGGGCATCCTCACTGCAATGTCAAAGCTTGCAATAGCGCCATCAACACTCTGTAAGGAAGTCCTCACTCCAAGCTTGCGCATCTAATGATCATAGTGAAATTATATGTACAAGAAGGTGCGGGATTTTAAATAGCGCATCCCAATACCTGAAGCTCCAACCTTACAGTAGTACCTATCCCCATTGTGCATGCCCTCCACAACACCCCAGTCCTCTTCTAAAATCCTCCCTAAATCCTCATAATGCAAATCTTCACATACAAGCATTGTGGTAGTCTCCACAAATCCAAACTCTTTCAAAATATGCACAAAACAATGAATAGGAAAACACCAACTCAAGCCCACAGACCTAGAAGCTTTAGAATATTTCAAGGAGTTTTGGACAACTATTATCATCTTTTGCTTGAGAGATGCTACCGACCACAAATCTGGTTGTGGCCACTCCATATGTAATAAGGAAGATACTTTGATGGGTTCAAGCTTTCCAAAATCTTGTGTAGAAGTAGGCGCAATATAGGAGTGAGAAAAAAAGAAAACCCTTCTTTGAACTAGTTTGGGTGGGCAAAGATGTGCGAAAATTGTTGCTCCAATATTCGCATGTATAGCATTGAATGTGCCGGAGAGACTATGTAGTGGCTGCTCCTCCACCAATGTGGATGGAAATATGACTATAAATGCATGGCAAATCTTAAGTATGAATCCATAAAAACATTCCACTATGATTTCACACCTAGCTTTGTATTCTCAAAACATGTACTTACAATGTGTTGGAAATCAAGCTGATTGTTGAAATTGCATGCCTGACATTGAGAAAACATGTTTCACAATGGCTATGGTCCCCTCATCTTTGCAATTCTTGAAGCCAAGGAGCTTTCCTTTTCAATGTAATCCAAGTTTACACGATTTCTCACACAGTGAGGGCCAATAGCAGATGGCTGCATATATACCCAAGCACCTTTAGTGAACTCTTGTGGCACCCACTCATCATCTATACCTCTTGTGTTGTGGCATGCAAGTGTTGTGACCTCATCCTTTGGCTGCCTTTGCGGAGTAGAGTTGGCCATGGGTGAACAAAGAAAACTAGGAGGAGGAGCAGGACCTTGCTTGTTGCTACAATGTAGGTGGGAGAAAGTGAATGACTTTGCTTGGTGAGCCAATGGGAGGTGGATAGGAGAAGGTGGATAATCCTTGCTTGGTGTGGCAATGGGAGGTGGTAGGGGAGGATAGAGTAGCTTCCTTGTTGCAGCAATGGAGATGGTGTAGAGAGAGAGAGTGTTGGAGTAGAGGGTGAGTGTGATGGTTGCAACCAAGGAGGGGTTGGAAAATAGATTTTAGAGAGAGAAATCCAATTTTTGACTGAGGAATAGTTTTGGGGGGGCTTTGAATAGTAAAAAATGATGTTTCAAAAGTTCTTGAAAATTTTTGAATTTTAGGGTTTTTGGGTGCACGTTTTGACTTTTGGAGGTCAAAAATGTTATTTTGACCATAAAATAGGTTTAGGGGGGTTTTAAGAAAGTAAGATTTAAGTTTTGAGAATTTTCAAAATTTTGGGATTTTTTCATAACCGGATCAAGAAGGAGAGATGTTGAAGGTTCCAGGTGGCTCCCCTACCACCCCCCTACACCCCTCCCCCACCCCCCACCTTCTCACTAGGTAACAGGCCATTAAGAAGTGTAAGACTACATTGTCCCACTACTTTTGTGAGGGCATAGAGTGTGTCCACCACCCTCTTCTCATTGGCTAGCCTCTAATTAACCTTAATTCCAAAGGGCCCCTAGAGGGTTCATATTTTTCCTAATGGTGGTGTTTGGCAATGCCCTATTCGATATTCATGCCAAATATGGTGCACTCCAGAGAGCAATACTTTTTTGCAGGGATATCTAATTTATGGAAATGGAAATAATCAAAAATGCTTTAGTCAGAGTCTATGCTTAACGTGGTGTTTAGAAATGCTATGGACGGATCAATTTTCTAGGCAGTCTCAATAACTATGAGCAAGAAAATGGAAGTGGATGATGTATTAAAGTTTAGCTTGATAATACTTTGATTGATATCTAGGCCAAATAGGGTGCTTGACAACGTCAAATGGGATGCCTGGTGGCGATGACTAGATTAGTATGTATGCCAAATGTGATGAAATTTAAAGGGCATAAAGTGGTTGATGAGCTTTGACAATGCCTTACTCAGTATTTATGCTGAATGTGACATTTTACGGAGCACAAAAAGTTCTTAAGGAACTTCCAGTCTTGGATGTTCGCTCTTAAATATTGTGTATGTCATCTCTTGTACTACATTGATTGTGGTATATACCCAACCTTGTTGTGGCAAGAAAGCTCTCGTTCTTTTAATAGAATGCAAAGGGAATGCCTTCTACTATCTCTCTCTTGACTTAATAATCAAGCAGGAGAAAAATCTAGGCTTCAAGCTCTCTCTCTCTCTCTCTCTCTCTCTCTCTCTCTCTCTCTCTCTCTCTCTCTCTCTCTCTCTCTCTCTCTCTCTCTCTCTCAAGTGTTGGGTTCTCAAGAAGTACCTTTTTGATACATTGGTGACACCGGTTCTTCTTTATGGAGTTGAAGTATGGGGCGGGAGCATCTCAAAGTCTACTTGGAAAGAGTTTGAGAATGTCAAAAAGCGTTTTCTTACAAACTTTTTCCAAGTTAAGATACAAAGACCATATATGCTCCTACTTCTTGAGTCGGGATATCTTCCAATTGAGGTTATGGCCATGGAAAGGGTTGTGGAGTGCATGATAAAGATGCGTTAGAACCGCTCACATCAACTTCCTACAATTGCATGGGAAGCAAGCAAAAAAGTTTAAAAGACGCATAAAAGCAAAATCTTAAGCACGGGATGGATGCAAGACATAAAGATGTGGTTTAGGAGATGGGATGCATTACACTTGCTACATGATGCTTCAAGTGACTCCCAAGTGAATGAAGCTTTTCTACAATGCCAATGTATTATGGCCTGGGATAAATCCGGTGGGTCATGATTCATACATTACACCACCCATATTGCCCCCAACTACAAAACCATATTTTTTGATAAAAGAGAAAATCGTACTCACACTTACATGCTTGAGCCTATCCCCTTGTCGATGATACGCACTATCGCAGCCATCTGGCTTAGCTCCCATTCCCTTCGAAGCGAGACAGGGCGTTGGGGCAATGGAGAAGAGTCAAATCGACTGTGCAGATTATGCTCGCTGCAAGTTCGCAAGTCTGAGTACCACACACTACTTGAGTGCTTAGCTTTTGGTCACATCCGAACTGGCTTTTCTCACATTTTCAGCCATGACTTAGACCTACATACTTTCATCTCCTAGCCACAATGCGGGCTCTCCATTGCGACTCTCATCACCATAATTTTGGAGCATGGAGAGTCACTCATCAGCCATACACATACTACATCACATGTAACTTTGGTCCCATAGGTCATATTTGACCTCCGAGGACGATAATAAAATCTCTCTCTCTCTCTCTCTCTCTCTCTCTCTCTCTCTCTCTCTCTCTCTCTCTCTCTCTCTCTCTCTCTCTCCAAAGAAGCAAACAAAGGAGTGCAAGTCAATGGTCGGTGGGAGGCCGTTGAATTCAATGGACGGTGGCCGATTTCAAGATGGACTCGTGGGCGGCTACACATGGGCGCATTGGAGAGTCCAAATCGGACTTGTCAACACAAGGGAGGCTACACACGACTGCCTCTCATGAGAGAGAGGGCATCCCTTTTAGCCTATAAAAGGAGGCCTCTTCTACACACAAATACGGATTGTGAAGCATTGTGGTGCATTGTGAAGTTGATGTGAGGTGGTGAGAGTGAAGCAAGGCGGGAGCTCCAAAAGGGTATAATCCCAAGTTAATGAGGCCTTCTTACAACGCCAATGTATCATGGCTTGGGAGAAATCCAGAGGTTCTCGCTTCAGCCATTACACCACACACGTTGCCCCAAACTACAAATCTCTCTTCTTCTCGGAACGAGGTAACCGAACCCATTCCTACATCCTTGAGCCCATCCCGTTGAGTGCGATCCGCACCATTGCCTCCATTCGTCTTAGCTCCCATTCTCTACGCTGTGAGACAGGACGTTGGGGCACTGGCGAGGAGTGTCATCGACTTTGCACCTTATGCCCTCGTCAAGTGCGAGAGAGTGAGTACCACACACTACTTGAGTGCTCAGCTTTTGACCACATTAGGTCCTCTTTTCCCCATATATTCAGCCATGAGCTCTCCCTACATACCTTCCTCTCCCAACCACGATGTGGACTCTCTATTGCGACGCTCATTTCAGCCATTTTTGAGCATCGAGAGTCACTTATGAACTCCACTCACACCACGTGACATGTTCATTTGGTCCCATAGGTCATATTTGACCTCCCAGGACGATAATAGAACTATCTATCTATCTATCTCTCTCTCTCTCTCTCTCTCTCTCTCTCTCTCTCTCTCTCTCTCTCTCTCTCTCTCTCTCTCTCTCTCTCTCTCTCAAGTGTGAAGATTATCTCTCTCCATTAAGTAAACTACTCAATTATCTACTTAGCTACGTCCTATTTCTTAACACTATCAAGGTGTTCAGACAAAGTAAGGAGTCCAGTGCATGTAGATGAAAGGAAAGCATGTGTGCTTCTAAAATCGATTAGTAATGTAAAGTATTTACCTTCATATTTTGCTAGAGTCTGAAGCATAAAAAATTGTTCTTTTGCCCCTTGATGTTTTTTAGCAATATGAACATAGGCATGTGGTTGATTTCTTTCTCCTCAGCTAGCAGCTTAAGCTCTATTGGTTTGAGCTCCATTTGATGTCTTTGATTCCCTCCTTGATAAGGCAATCGATTGTTTTTGTTATTTGGTGGTCCATTCCTTGTAAATGTTGGATTTCTTATTTTTAAATTTCCTTGATTTTGAGGTGGTCACTTGTTCTAGTTAAAATTTTGTTGTGCTGCAATAAATCTAGGCTAAAATTCCTGTTTGGTTTGTACTTCTAGCCTTATAAGGTCTTTCAAATTCAAAACCATCTGAGCGTTTAAGTGGACAATCCTTACACGCATGGTTAGGGTCAAAACAATTGAAGCAAAGATGGTCCCTTCTAGCCTTTGTACGTAACATCTGCTCTTGGTTCCGAGTGTTTGAAAATCTAGGTTCACTTTTAGAGCCAATATATTTTTAATTCTTGATTTGAAACAGGTTCTTGCTTCCTCTTACTACTACATTGCTTTCTCAAGTTCAATTGGCTAACCTGCATCAAGAATGTTTGCAAAACTTGTGAGTCTTAAGCTATGTAGCCAAGTCTTCAATGGGTCATGTAATCTAGATGCAAAGCATGCTGCTGAGGCAGTCCGGGGCGGGCAACAAGAAGAGTGGCCTCTAGACACCCTTCAAGGCTCCCGTGCTGCTCAATGGGGCTGGGGCACAACACAACACAAACCAAAACAACAAACCCACCGCCAAATCCCAACTACACAAGGGGCACCACCTAGTTTAAGAGCGAACTAGGACGCAAAAGAGGAGAATCGTTAGAGCAACCCACAAACAAGTAAGGAATTACACTAACCCTAACACCAATGGAATACTCTCACACACTAAAACACGAGAGAGAGAGAGATAGAGAGAGAGAGAGAGAGAGAGAGAGAGAGATAGTGCTCGGGCTGCTTTGAAACGTATCGGCGATGATCAAGCAAACACAACTATATATTTAAGAAAGAGAGAGAAAGGGGGAGGGGGTGCTTGTTGCATTAATACCTTCTTACAAATCTGTCATGACAAATCAAAGTGAGATTAGTACTTGTTCAACATAGCTTGCGTAAATTTCACCACAACACATCACTAGAAAAGCCACCCCAATCACTGTCTTAAGGCCAGGGGAGTCCTCTCCACCCTGTCGCCCTCTTACAGTATGTGGGATTTATGGCTAGATTGATGACAACACCAGAGACAAGCTATCAAGAACTTAAAAAAAAAACCAAGACACTTACGCATCATTGTTGTCCATTACTTCGCGTTGGAAGGGAGACAAAATATCCAAGATTAGTCCAAATCCACCCTCCTTGATTCAGCGAATGTTGGGCTTACACTAGTAGGAGAAATGATAGATTTCCTACTCTCAATTGAATGATCACTCTCTCTCTTACAATGGCATAGATTTCCCTTGCTAATCCCCTATTACAACACATGCACATGCATAAGACAATGAGCTTCCACTCAAGAGCTCCTTCTAGAGAGGTTGAGCTTGGCTTCTCAAGCTATAGCATAGTGCTCTTGCTTATGGCTTCCCCCCTTTTATGCTAGCTACACCCTCCTTTTATAGCAATTTTGAAGGCTAGGGTTACTCCTCTAACCATGGTTGGGTTAGATTTTCAGCAATTTATCTAATTTCTTTTGCTTGGAATTATCAAGAAGTTGGTGGGGAAAGAGAGAGGAGAGAAATGGAGGTGATAGGACTTTTCATAGTGGGTTAGTGTTAGTAGAGTTAGTATTAATTTACAAATGGAATTGAATATTTACAATGGGAGTATCCATGTAGGATACAAATAAGGAAGAAAAACTCTTAAGAGGTAAGAAAAGGTGGATTTCTTACAAGGTTGATGCTCCAAGTGTCTTGAGTAGGGCCAATTTTGACGCTTTTTGACGGTCCACTAGCTTTGACGGTACATTTTTTCTCCACTCTTGACCTTCCTTGAGAGACAAGGTAATTGAAGCTGAGTAATCAACCACCATGATGCTGTCTTTTAAGAGAAGAGGCTGAATTTTGTGGTTTTTTGATAGATATGGGTAATTTGGAGGAGGAAAAATGAGACTATGTGGTCAATTTTGGAATGGAATTGTGTGTGGGAGGTATGAGTTCACCATGGTTTCTCTTATTCTTCAAGGTTGAGGAGAAGGTGAGTAGTGTGCAGAGAGGAGTGGTGAGAGAGATGGGGATGATGAGTGGAGAAGTGTGTGTGAAAGAGGAAAATGATAAAGTGGAAGAGAGAGTGTGGCTGCATAGCATGGGAAAACTGGGGTCCACTAAAAAAATCATAGCTCACAGCTGGTAGCTCCAAAAATCATGAAAAAATTTGGGGTGATTATTCAGAGCGTGGGCTACATTTTCTCTTTTGACCACCGCTCCAAATTCGGAGTGGAGATAGGTGCCAAAATTTTCACCAAAAAGCCTGTTTTTTAGGCCTGCAATAGTCTTTTAGTGGTCCCCTCCTTTGTTGAATTTGTACAATGCATCCAAGAGTGAGCCCCTCCTTTGTCATATTATAATACAAAGCATTCAAGTTGCCCTTGACCCATGCATGGAGGAGGATTATTGGTGAAATAAGAAATATATACATGGTGAGACTAGTGTATGGACTATTCATGGACTTTAGCTCAATGAGCACATGGTGTTAGAATAATGAGTAAAAATAATAATAAAAATATGGAAGAGTTATGGATATGGAAAGATATTGGAATCATATGATATGGTCCCTCCTTGAATTATTTTGGGTGAAAGAGGAAAATGTATGCAAGTAAATAATATAATAAAAGTAACCAATGAGTAGAAATCAATTTTTTGTTTTCACGAGGGTGAGGGTGAAAATGTGGGAGTGATTTGTATAAAGGAAAAATATGAGGTTAGAGTATGTACATATTGGCAAAAAAAAATAAAATTATGGTGTAAGAGGATGAAAGAAGGTGTACATAGGTTTAATAAAACACACACCTAAGTAGAAATATTTAAATAAAATACCAAAATAATTATTAAAAATCCCTATATTTAGGCGATATATACAATGAAATATTTACACACAAAGAGGCCATAATATACTTTTATTTTTATTTTTTTTTTGGCTCACCTAGCCCAGTGACTAGCTAGCTGAGGGTTTTTAAGAAGATATGGGAAAAGTCCCGTGACTAACGCACGCCTATGTACAGTGAAATGGTAGGGATAGCCACAGTGTTTGGGTGATTTTGGTAGGGTGAGGTAACTCACTGTGGCAATTACAAAGAGCCAAAAAAACGGCTATCACTACGTTTATCACAGCTAGACAAGACTCGATTACCTTCAAGAGGTGTTGGTAGTAGGATTCAAGGTCTCGAGTTCCTTGAGTATAGTCAAAAAATTCATTCATGTAGTTTAAGTGATATACTTTATTTTGATATTTCTTCTTTTAACAAGTCTTGATAGATTTCCAAGTTGATATAGCTTGATCAACATGATATTCTTTACAATAGTCCTTTCACCATTGTTGGGCTATCTCCTCAAGCATATTGCTTACATCCTTACCTTCTCCGCTAATTTTTTGGGCTGAAATTTTCAACGCATAGCATCAATATCACATTCCATGATGTTTTATGAAGGAGCCGCATGTACATTAGCGTTAGTGGCCACATTATTTTCTCTTATATACATGGTTACTTAATGCCAAATATCAACTTCTTATTGTTCATTTTAGTTCAAAGATTGTCTCTTTCAACCCCAACTCTTTCACTTGAATCTAGATTCAAAGCTAAATCTATTTTAGCAGAATTGACCTTAAAACTAGCTATCATTTGATACAAATTGTACCATAAGGTATTAAGAAGACATCCTTTTGTATGACATTTGGCTTGTAAAAATATCTTGTCCTTGGAGGGTCCACCTTAAAATGTTTAGGCCTAGCACATCAGTTCAAAAGGAGCAATTTTTTTCTATTTCAATGAGTCAAAGAGTTACATTTATATAGCGGTTTACAAATGGAAACTTGAAAGGAAAACTACAGGTTTATGAAGGGAAAGGGGTCACTTAACTCATAATGAAGCGTGGGTAGAAGGATTTTAATAATACCTCTTGAATGCACGTGAATAATATGTTGCCTTAACTTTCGTAGCAGGAGACATTAATTGGAATCTGAGGGGATTCTCTTAGGTCTACCAAGGAAAAAAAGCGAAATGCGGCACGTGGAGGAGAGAGCATAAGAGAGAGAAACATAGACGTGAGGAGCAGGAGCTGGAGTGCGGAGAAAGGGCGGCGCACGATGAATTTTTTTTGTTCTGTCTAGCCTGCCAGTGGGCCATCGCGTGCACTGAAGGTCTCTCTCTCTCTGTCTCTCTATGTCTGAGAGGCGCACACACACACACACATTGTTTGGTCGTCAATGACATGGGGATGACTGCACTGGCAGGGAGTGTTTGTCGCAACTGTGTTGGATGTGTATAGGCCTGCAAGTGATGGTGCGAGTAGCACTGTCGAGCGCAGAGAGAGTGCCCAATGGCCTTGCGAGATAGAGAGCGACGTCGATGGAGGACCAGATAGTGCTGTCGAGCGCAGAGAGAGAGCCCAATGGTCTTGCGAGATAGAGAGGGAGGCACTGAGGCGGGAGGGAGAATGCGGAGCATGAGAATCATTAGGGGAATTTTGAGGTCATTTTTGTGCCTTTTAGCATGTAGAGAGAGAGAGTGGTCTCAACCAATGGTTGAAGAGCTTCCGTTACGGAACCTCTATTTTTGAAAACTCACAAAAAAAGCAAATATTCTATCTTTACCGCAACTTTGAGCTGGTAAATAGCAATGTAAACAAGTAAAAGTGCAAAGGCATTCAATAGCTGTCGCTTTTAGAAAGACATACTTTTTATATTATATTGTTTTCATTTTGCACGTCGTCATCATAAAACAACGTTTGGATTCTATCTCATGATCTTTTCCAGATTTGAACCGTTTTTTGCACATTCTGCTTATTCTTCTCTTGAACTCAGGCTAAAATTCTCTGCTCATTTCTTTTTTCACCATGGAATCTTCATCACGATCAAAACGACCAAGAACTTCCATTGAAGCCATTGTCACTTACAACACGACTGATCAAAATGGAGAATGGATTCCAATAACTATACACAAAGGAACGTGGATACTGATGCAACAGAACAAGAGAATAAAGTCTTCCACCAAAAACTCTTTCTTAGCGGGATGGAAGGGTATTGTTAAAGATTTCAGCTTTGGCGACAACAAAAAATCAATCAAAGAGGTGCTGGTGCAGCATGTGTACATGCATAAAGATCTGCATATTGACTCAGAGAGTTCTTCTTTGCCATTACATAGACCAAATTGTAAGTCTCTTAACTTAAATCCTTATTTGTAATGCATGTTGTATAAGGTTATTTGTTGTACAGATTGTATCCTTCAAACATTATGGAATGGCAGCCAGTAGAATGTGTTATAAATATTCTGGATGTGTGTCATGGATCAATTGGTGAAGAAATATACAAGGGAAGGACTAAGGGTTCATTGGTAGAGAATGGAATATTCTTCTTTGACCATTATTATGTTCCACCTAGAAGGACTGGAGAACTTGGAGCCACAACCAAGCTAGACTTGCCTGATTTCAAAAGTGGAGAATGGTCACTCCCTAGCTCAAATACAAGTGAGGGCTACAGGTGCAAACTGTTTTGTGAGATTCAAAAGTGTTTGAAAGCAAACATAGCAAGCAAAAAGAGTAGAATTTCTATATTCATGCCCATTACAGTTTTTGTAGACTTCTTCTCTAATGCTGAAGTCAGAAAATCTAGAACAATGTTTTCAGTGAAGACTTTAGACTCAGCAAATGTACTTGAATTTGTGGATGAGGGTTGGAACACCAAAACAGTGAATGGAATCACTTGTAATGTGCAAGCTGGCTCAATTGCTTGCAAATACATGATAGGGACACAAAACTTCATTATGTCATTTTATTACAGAAGATGGCACTATGTTGGTGGTCAGCTAACTCCACTTGATCAAGACATGGAGGACTTCATTGATAGCCCAATAGAAGACATTGATATATGGGTAAACAATGAGCATCTGTCAATTGTAAAGATAAGAGGCATGTGTAGCTTACATCAATTGAGATTGGACCTGCAAAATGATGAAATTGAACTGCCCACAACATTCTGCTTTCAAATAAATGGTGGAAAGGTAACTGTTATCCCTAAAAGTCTCTTGTTCTCTTATTGGTTCTTTATTTAACTTGGACTGTTTTTGTAGGTATCAAAAAGGAATGAAAAGAGGCTACAGTGCAAGGACATCTTGGATGGCATTGTACATTTGGTGCCTTGAACATCCTTCAAGGCAATTTTGTAACACATGACCTGCAAGGATCTTATTTTGTATCACACGACCTGCAAGGATCTTGTTTTGTATCACATGACCTGCAAGGATCTTATTGAAATAAAGATCTAAAAGGATCTTTATTTTGTTATTGAAATGCAACTTTTCCAAACATCAATGATTTTACTTCAATGATTTGATTTTGTAACAGAGTCTTAAAACAAGGTGATCAAAATGTATTCAATTTCAAATATTTTCAATTACATAGACAATTGGATACAATTGGGCTATAGAATAGACAATTGGATACAAGTGGGCTATAGAATAGACAATTGGATACAAGTGGGAAGCTTGATACAACTGGGCTACAATTAGAGTGGGCTACAAAAAGCTAGAATAGTTTTCTGCCAGGAGTTTTCATGTCCCTAGGGGTTGGTGCTTTTGCAGTGGGCTCTTTTGTCCTGGGAGATTTTCTTGTGGGCTCTTTGGCAGGAGGGCTTGAGGGCTGCTTCCTCTTTCTCTTATCATCCATCTCTTCACTTGCCTTTTCCTACTCACCACTCTCTTCTTCCTCTTCACTTCCCTTTTCCTCTCTAGTTTTGCTTTCCCCTTTGCCTTTTCTAGCTTTGCTTTCCCCTTCTCTTCAACATCATCATCTTTAAATACCTCTTGCAGTTGTACATTTGCTTCAATCATATACTTGATAATCTTTGCTCTTGTCAACCATACATGGTTCTCACTATAGCACTCTCTGTTAATCTATACAAGGCAATAGAAAGCAAGTTTTAGGAACAATAAAATGAGAAAAAATACAGCTGGCAAATATGAAATATGCTATACTTCTATATTCTGATTGTCATTGCAGTATATGAAGTCCAAGAGGAGCTTGGCATTTGTCACTACCCTCCATCCACATGAATGGCTTTCAGGCTGGATTGGAACCTGCAACTCATTACATGTATTTATGGGAAAAAATATTTGAGGATAATCCATTGAAGTGAACAAAGCATAAAGAATTCCAACCTTCACAATTGAAAATTGGATTTCAGTCAGCATCTTTGGCATGGGTGGACAATTCTCCAGTGTCTCTATAAATCTTGTAGCAGCATTGTCCAAAATTCTTTATTAAAAGTATGTGCTTGAGGTTCTACTTGTGGTTTACAAAATGTGTCTGCTACTATACTTACAATTTTGCTTGACCATGTACTCCAGCAAGAGAATTGACAAAGTAGAATTTTATTTTCACAATATCAATTGCAATTAAACTCCAATGTGAGCTATAAAAACAAGCCTCAGTTAGCCTTCTAACATGAATTAGTAAATTCTCTTCACAAGGTGTAGGTAGGAAACTTACCTCTCATGATAAGGAATCAAGAAAATTTCACAGATTTCCAAGTCCACATGAATCAACCACTTTGTGAGCTCTCTAATATTTGTCTCTGTCCTGAGAAAGTGGGAGATAGAAGGGTCTAAATATTCCACCTTTTGTTGAAGGTCTAGCTCATATGTATGCATCATTAACCTGGTACAAGATATTGTTATATAAAGAGTTCTTGCTATAAACAAAAATACAGAGGAAAACAAAAACAACCTGAGGCATGTGATAAGGAGTGGAGAATTCATCTCCTTGGTCCAGTCCTTGAGAATTTCCAAGGTCTCAGAGTCAAGTGAATTGTAATCCTTCCTAGGATCCTCCTCACTGAATAGAGCGACAACAAAACCAGTAGGATTGACACTCCTCAAGAGGGGCACTAGCTGAGGTTCCAACAGGTCAAGCTCCTTTCTCTCTGCAATTTCCTTGTCTTCCTTTGCTCTCTTTTTCCTTTCCTTTTCCTCTTCTTCAGTAATATCAACTACTCCTACTTCAGGCTCCTTGGGCTTCCTCCATGGAGGAATGTTGAGAATATTAAAGGCCTTAATATCATGCATAAGGACAGGCTCCAACATTCTTGAAAACCTGTACCTCAGCCTCCTGAGAGCGATCATGTCTTTGTCCATCGAAGTAACCCTATGGGCATGAGCTTCACAGATATAGGCATCTTGGAAAAGCTCAATCATAAAGTCCTCAGAAGCCTCCTGGATACATGCCAATGCAGTTCTAGTCCACCTCATGTCAATCTTGTACTCCTCTGCAACTTGTCTGCATAGTCTTTGGAAGGGCAGTTTGGGAATTGCAAGATTGATGGCCTTTATGGCCTTCCTTATCTCTCTTAGACATTTGACCCCCTGCTTGAACTTTATCTTTGTAAGGAGAGGCTTAAGCTGCAGTGGCTTGGAAGCTTTCCTCTGATGTGTAGTTTTTCTTTTGCTTGGTTGAGGGTCAGGTGTGCTTGGTTTAGGGTCCTTCCTCTGAGATGTGCTCTTCTTTGGTTTGGAAGTACCAGCTGAAGCTTTGCTAGGCTGAGCTTCTTCTTCATCTTTGGATAGAGGCTTATCAACCGGCTTATCAACCTTCCTTGCAGTCTTCTTGGTCCTTGCCATCTTCAAAAGAGATAGGAATGATTGTTACACAACAAACATTAGTAAAAAAAGTAAACGATGTATATTTAATTTTTATTATTACTTTATCAAAGTAAACTCCTCCTTTTCGACATAGTGGCACACATTTCCGTACATAGTGGAACACATTGCAGTGACACCCTGTACGCGAAATCACAAAGGGACCAATGTCCTCACACTTACGATGATCGCGCACGGGGTGACGAAGCGGTACACAGAGGCGGTGACACTCCGGACGCGAAATTGCGAAGGGAGCACAGTCCTCTCACTTACCAATATCACGCACGGGGTTACGGGAGTCCCAAGCGGTGAAAACCTCTTAAACCTCTTGAGACACATATTGTATGCATAGTGAAAATAGTGGCACACATTGCGGTACACATCGTAAACATGATCACACTTGTGGACATAGTGGAACACATTGCTTTGAAACTCCGTACGCTTACGAATATCGCGCACGGGGTGACGGTCAAAGTGCTCGAAGTTTTGGGTTGTGGAAGTGCGAGAACCGGGTAAAACCTCCTTCAAAATGCGCTTAGTTTGGGCTCTGAGGAGGTTTATATAGGGTGCATGGCGCAAGTCCCTAGGCGCATAAAAACTAGCAGTTGGACCAAACTTCGAGGCGGCAACCGATTTGCACACCCCCCGAGGCGGCGTTTTTGGCCATAAAAGGAACCTACCCAACCCGTTTTTTTCGCTTATTTTCATTCACAAGGCTTCAAAATTAAGCCTCCAACCCTCCAAGCGACACACCGCGACACCCGTGCGCGATTTTGGGAGACGTCGACCTCTTCCTAGCAATAGGAAATCGCGTACCAAGTGTCACTCCGTGCTCGTAGTTAGTGAGTGCCGAGTTTCTCTTAACCCCTCACAGTTCGCATAGCAAGTGACAAACTTAGCATGTCACAATTTTATGTAATTCTTTTTTGCTTGCGCTTAATTTGCTTGACAATTTTATGCTTTTAATTTGTTTGTAGACTTGATATAAAGAAGGGTGGTTAATGTCTTGATAGACTTCTCTTTTCTCTTTTTCAGCTGAGCATTTGTGGATTGTCATAATGGATACAGAGGATATACAAGAGACCGTTGATGACAGGCTGATGTCTTTTCTTTACAAAGTTAATGAACTTACAAGATTTCAAAGTGTCAAACAGATTTTTAATGCTGCCTTTGATCTTCAAGCACTTGTGGATTGCTTCTCTACACAAATTAGTGACTTGAAAGATATATATACATAATTGATCAGAGATCACAGGCTTGACAATCTTGTTCATTTTGTTGATATATGCAAAGCAGGTAGCTTGTCAAGGACAGGTATTGCAAAGAAGTGGTCAAGCCTTCATCCAGACTGGCAAAAGATCATAAAGCCTTGCAAATTTCATGGTAATATGCATTGCCAGTTGGTAGATTATGACCTTGGACTTATCATTTTCTTCAGTGTACTCCCACACCAGAGGGCAAAGAGATTCCAAAGTAGATTTCCCAGGCTGAGGAGGACCAGGAGAAAGAGGAGATAGAGATGGAGTTCCATGAAGAGGAAGAGAAGCTACAAAGCACTGAGATGCTGGACATTGCAAAATTTAAAGCAAAAAACATCACTAAAGTGGAGAATGTTGACATTGAGGATGAAGATGTTGATCCTTTGCATTGCACAGCAACATTTCCCACATACAAAGTTAACAAAAAGGAATATGTTTTGCTGAATGACATTCAGCATCTTTTTTATCTAAGGGAAGATTATGCTTTGGCAGTTTTGGCTGAGTGGGGATCTAATGACATAGGATTTATTGATTACTCACCTTGCCCCTTAGCAGTCTTGGACACAAAGGCAGAAAATTTTATTGACAGCTCAAGTGTTGGAAAGCATGTGCAGGACATTGTTCTGAGATATGAGCAACAGGGTGTACCTTCTGAAGAGGAGTTCAATGAGATCCAGAAAAGGCTTAAAATAGAGCATATGGGAGAGGAAAAGACCAGAGATTATGAAGTAAGGCCAACTAGATCCATTGATATATGGGAACCTGCCTTGTTTGAGGAGGATGAGTCTCCTAAGGTATGTTAATGACCATTTTGCCCTGTCTGATTAATGTGCTGAACAATTAACCAAGACATATTTTTGCAGATTGAAATACTGGACACAAACAAATTCCTTGGCAGGGGGATGGGTTCCAGACCCTTAAATTTAGGAAGGAACCAGATCTTGGGACACTTTATTGGGAAGCTCAACAAAGAGACTGTCATTATATTCCATAACAAGTTTACAAGAGAACCATTGCTGCCAATGCTTGCAATTAAAGCACTTGCAAAGGTTGTTGGTTCATATCAGCTTCCTCCAAGGTTAGAGAAGTTAATATTGGTGGAAAAGGAGGAAGCCATCAGAATTTTTGGATTCTTCTCTGGCCTTACTGGTTCTAGAGTTGGTTATTTTGCAACAATGGCATCCTATGTGCTTGCCCACTCTGGGGACCTCAAGAGACAAATGATAGGCTACAATAAGCAGAAGTTTCTGAAGTTTAGGGGTGAAGTTGATGTACCTTCATCAAAAGACTGACTTTGCTCAAACCTGTACTTTGGCCCACTTTCTACCTTGTCTCTCTCTTGTAGCTAGCCATTGTAAGAATTTTTCATTTGCAGATGAACTATTATATGAATTTTGTCTTTTCTGCTTGTTCTTGTGTAAGGAATTTGCTAAATCTGAGTTCAGTAGTGCTTTCTTTGTCATTTTTGATCTGGTTCTATGCCATATTTGTCTATAGAACCATTGGAAAACCTCAAGCAAGCTGTTTTCCTTCACTGCACCTCCTCCATGTCTTGTATGCTTGAAAAACTTGGTTCTTGCTTGATAATGGGATTTCTCCATGCCTTGTGTAGACCATATGGACAGGGAGCCCCATCTCTTTACAAACCAGGGAGTGTGATTGTAAATTATATGCTGGCAAAGTAAAAGTGTGTCAATAATTTTTTGGAAATTTTGAATTTTGGGCCAGAACTGACGTTTTCGCTAGTTTTGGAGGGAGCATTTTTAGAATACGAAAGATCCTAAAAAGATTTGACAATGACATGTTTCGGTGGAGGTAAAAAGGACGCAAACTCACCTTTTTACAAACATTTCACTATTTTTTAAATAAAGTATATATTCTCTCTCTACATATTCTTACAGGGCACAAAAGTGGCCTCAAAATTCCCCTAATGCAGCGTGGGGAGGAGAAGGAGAGGTGGATGGCATGAGCGAGATGAGACACGGGCAAAGAGAGTGCACAAGAAGGCGGGCATGGAGAACCGCACAACCGGCGAGGAGAGGCGCATGTGCATCAGCTGCTATTCTAAAAGTTAAGGGGTTGGCGAAATCTTCGCCAGAAATTAATTAATGTATGTCGAATTAGACCCAGTGTGATATAGGTAAATGGACACACTCTCACTCCCTCTAGTCCTCTACAAACTTCATTCAAGTAGGTGGAGGAGAACCTTCAAATATGGCAAAGACCTCTTTTTCTCTAAGTTAAGTACTCTTTGACACCCATTAAAAGCCATGTTTGTAAAAAAACCAAGGTTAGAATTACAAAATATCGGGTCGATGCATTGGTCTACTCGATTTTCGTTAATGCGAATCTCTGAAGATCCCCTTTGCCAACCAAAAAGACGATGGCCGATCCTCTAGCTTGCTTGTTCATTCGCTGTGCCCCCCCCCCCCCCCCCCCCCCCCCCCCCCCCCCCCAAACAAGAGTCAGAGGAATACTCTCCTGGTCTGCATGCTTTGGAGCTCCATGCACGCATCTTCCCCGTGCTAGACAATGACCACTCACCTAACCATAGCCCCTCCGTCGCACCTTCCTCCCTATTTGCTGCCATGCGTCCTCTTCTTCACACACACACACACACACACACACACACACCATCTTGCCACTCAAATACCTCGAACGCAATAGCTCATGTTGTAGCTCAGCACAGAGATGCAATTCAGGCCACTTGACTTTAGCGCGCGCGAGAAAAAGAGAGAGAGAGAGAGAGAGAGAGAGAGAGAGAGAGAGAGAGAGAGAGAGAGCGCTCCAAATCCACCACTACTCAAAAGCCGCTATGTTGCCCTAGCTCCTTGCACACAAGGGGGGGAGAGAGAGAGACAGAACGACCTACTCCCTGCTCATGTGCACGTCAACCCATGTGTGCGTGGAAGCCAATGACGTTTATTGCAAAGGGCATGCATAGGGAGACCCAACAGGCACGCAAGGACGCACCATGGGCTCAACAACCTCAATTACTTGCTCTACTCTCGAACAAACCAGAGCGACTCCGAGCCTTCACCTGCACCCTTGCCTGCACACACGCAAGCATGCAAAGAGAGAGAGAGAGAGAGAGAGAGAGAGGAGAACTCTTGCACCCGAGGCCTTCGTTCCGAGAGACAAAAGCGTCACCTACTCGCCTGAACCCCCAAAAAATTTGCCGATCTCTCTCTCTCTCTCTCTCTCTCTCTTCGCCACATGCTGGCTCCACATTTTTTGCCCCCAAATGGTAGGTGCACCAGCTGCCAACGTTTAGCTTTTCCTTTTTTCTTTCAACCACTTTTTCTTCTTAACTCAAGTGGAATCTCGGTTGATTCTCTCTAAGAAGACTTAAAAAAACGTTTTGGACATCACTCAAGGGTTATTTAGTCATCCATTTGCATAATTGACTACAGCCAAGCTTTATAGAAGATAGAAGCCCGACTAACCCTTTGAAGTGTTCAAGCTAGAGAATTATGCCTTGAATACCTATTAACATGGACATAGCAATACGTTGTATTATAAAACGTTGAGAAAATGGTATTATGGGAAAACAATATCCAGTATATATTTTCTAGCAATGTATGCCAAAGAGCTTAATACTAATTGTAAAAGGTAATGAATAATTAAAACAATTATTCAATTAAGTATCACAATTTTTTAGCTATCAAAACTAAAGATAGAGATATTTAATATGTATGCATGCATGATTGGTAAAGAGAGAGAGAGAGAGAGTAGCATATACACACGACACCAACTGAGGGCCAATTTATTTGAGCTGAACCCCCTTTAAAAACTAATTTTTTACATATTCTCTGAGAGATCTTGAATCAATACATGATTCTAGCTCGCCTCGCGAGATCAATGAAGCAAAAATTCTAAGATTTGGCAACATAACATGCATCTTTTTGTTACAAGAAGTAGTGAAAGACCTCAATCCCAAGCCCTCAAACACTTATCTGCGCATGTGAGAGAGGGAGGTCATGAGGAAGAAGAAGTATGTACAAGATAGAGGTAGTACTTGTGATGAAAGCATCTAGAGATGATTAGCATATAGGAGATGGTAGGTATGAAGAACTTCTATGGGAGAGACAGAAGAGGAATATGAGATGAGACTTTTCAAAGAAAGAAACCATGCTCATAGGTCCTCCCAATTTTGGGAAGGAGGTGAATTAAGGAGAATCTGAAAAGATCCTCCCAAGGCTTAAGGCGAAAAGTCGATAAAGGCAAGGACCTGGAGAGATGACAGGTGGAGAGAGAGAGAGAGAGAGAGAGAGAGAGAGAGAGAGACACGTTGTAGGTGGAGTGTGCACCATTAAAAAGAAGGGAAAAATATGAATCGGGATATTGCACTAGAGAGAAAAACATCGCTTTGCACGTGTGTGTCCTGCAGAAAAATGAAAGCGTCGGGATTCTATGAGGCGAAGTAGAGGGAGATAGCAGAGGTGGAGAGAGAGAGAGAGAGAAAGGTCATACCTTCTAAGGTGAGAAGGGGAGCCAAGCCATTTGCAAGCTTGAGAGGGGGCATTCGTAGAGAAAGCATGGAGGGAACTCGAGAGGCACCTGATTCCGCAAGTTTGGTTGAATGCGATGGGTCTACATAGTCAGTGGGAGGGAGAGGGGATAACGATGCACGAGGCACAGTGGTCCATCGCAAGGCCAAACCTGCTCAAAATCGCAGGAGAAGGGCGACACAATAGGGGGATGAGGGGGTTGCGCGGCAGATCCGATAGGAGAGACTTTTGGTTAGTGTGCACCAAGAGTATTCTTTAAGCACTAATTCATAGATTCCTCCCTCTTTTTGTTTTTTGGTAAAACGTTCAACACAAAAGTTGTAGATCTTGTTGTTTTTGCTCTAGTTTCACAAGCAGCTTTTAGAGATTGCATCATTTTTATGAGACGTTTCTTACTAGGTATCTTTTTGATAGTTCAATCACTTTTTAGACCTTTCTTCAACTCTTTAGATATACCCTTCTGTAGTCGAAAGATAAAACCCATGGATATACCCTCCCGTGGAGAATTAGGAATAGAAAGTGTTTACAACAATTTAGGTTGCTTACCTCAATCATACTTAACCTTTTGAAGGTAAGATATTTGGACACATAGTCATGAATGTCTTTCTTCATTGTCTGCCAATAAAAAATATGTCTTAATAGTAATTATAGTAGCTCGAGTACCATGATTCCCAACATAAGGTTGAGCAAGTGATTCATTCATAGCTTTCTCTTATAGAGAACGGGTAACACAAAGGCAAAAGCCACTAAAAAGATAACCATATTCAAGTAACAAGTGATAAAATGACAAGGCTTGCCATGGTCAGAGCTGAATATAAATGGAATCTTTACACCACTTTTCAAGTGATAGAATTTATAACTAAAACTAGTAGTAACCAGAGAGCTTAGGAGCATAGATCTTGTATCGCAAAAAGAACCGCAGAGCCACCCGGGGGGGGGGGGTTATATATGGTGATATCCAATATGGTAGTGGACAAAGGAAGTTCTATTTTGGAATACCAAGAATACTCTTTCTTGTCAGTAATAGACTTCCATGCCCAAAAATTGCCATTAAATTCTACAAGGTGGTTTCACATGGCTTTGTGTGCATTGAATTATGTAGGAAAGAAGAGTCTATCTCTAACACAAACAAGATGGCAAACTATGCTCAAATATGATACATGCATGCACACATAGCACACATGGATGACGGAGTCACCATTTCTTTCCAAGTCTACCTCACGACAGCTAACTAGAAACATGGGACTTTTGGATAGGTCCAAAGGATCCACATTTGAAATTTCAAAGAGGCAATTTCCTATTGGCCGCAATGAGCAAGGACTAAAATATAAGAGACAATTTGCTTTATGAGCATGGTACATCGAGCAATTAATGGAGGACCATGTGTGAGGCCAACATCTTGAGACAAGAGCAAGAAAATAGGGAGTAGATTGTTGAATTAAAGAGTAAAATGAAAGAAACAACTCTCCCTCTCTATCTCTCTACAAACAAGAGTGGATCAACGTATTAAGAGAGAAGACACCTTAGCAAGTTGTGTCTAATTCTCCAATTTCACATGGGTAAACCGATCACGATTCACAAAGTTCACCACCTTGATGTTGCAAAAAGCCAAGTATAGTGAAACACCCTTTGTACATAGTTATCAATATAGTAAGTAGGGCATAGTATAATACATCCACACTATAGGTACACAAGCACAATATACATAGAAACTATCACCATCCCGCATGTTAATACATCATTTTTTAAGAAAAATGTGAGGTGCAAGTGGATTGTTCAAGTCAATTAAAAGTTCAACTAGCCAATGTTATCATCATCAAGTTTGTGATCACCATCTTGCATTCTAGCTTGTATCAATGCAATAATCTCTCTTGTATCATCACCCTTTCCATTTGCAGCTAGCACATTGTTTAGTTATGTGTTCCTAACAACACACATTAGGATGACTAATAATGTTCAAACAATAAGGACTAGGATAAATGCCAATCACATCTCTACAAGGTGATCTCTGAAAACTCAACAGATTATTATTAAGAAAGAAAATTAAAGCGTAACCAAAAGAATTACAGAGACGTGAATGCAACATCAATGGTATAGATAATAGCACATGACAACAAAAACATTGAGAAATACTACTCATGAATACATAGTTGTGTGATAATTGTTTGTGTGAATGGGCCAAAATAATATGATGATGATATTTGCAAAACAAGAGCAAGGTCAAAGCATGATTAGGATGTCATCAATATTTTTTTACTTTCCTGCACATATGCCTGAAATGACCTTGAATCCACTCCATATTTCAACAAGGAGGACCAAAGATTAAAGGCATTATGACCTGGGATGGTGTCCCTCATGATGATCCCCTCATTGAAGAGTATGAAAGTGTAATGGTGACCAAAGATTAAGGCATTATGACCTCACCATCCCACATGATGATCCCCTCATTGATGAGTATGAAAGTGTAATTATGACCAAAGACTAAAGGCATTATGACCTGGGAGGGTGTCCCTCATGATCCCCTCATTAATGAGTATGAAAGTATAATTTGTTATAGAAATGATATTTTATGATTTATTGCAGCTGACAGTTGGAAAATACTAGACCGAGCTAGGCCTATGCGAATGGAAATATATATTGTACATTTTATTATTCAAGTGCTCTTTATGAGATTTGGCCATTTATGACCGGCCGGCCAGTTTGTAACCAATTTGACCATTCAAGAAATCTATAAAACAAATACGTGCAAGAGGGAAATGGTCACTCTTGCACGGGGGGAGATTGCACCCGCACCCAGTGCTTGCGTTGCTCTTCTCTCCTCTTCCCTCTTCTCTCTCGCCGTGCCAGCATAGCACTCCATTCTAGGAGGTGCGTCTGCACGCGCCCTATTGCTCTCTCTCGCACTCTGTTCCCCTCTGTTCGTGTATCTCGCGATTGTGCGTCTATGTGGTTGCCAGGTATATTGATTAGTCGGTTTATGTCTTGTTACGTGCTATTTTCGAGTATTTTGCAGGGCAGCCAGGCCTCCGACTGTAGCAGTGGTATCAGAGCTTAGGCTACGCTCCAAGACTAATGATTATGATCGATAAGCAGCAGCTAAGTATTTTTCTTTCTTGTGTTTGTAGATTCCATGAATTGCTTCACTTTGTACTGATTAATGTTGATTGTATGATATAATTAGTGAATTTTTGAAATTAAATTAGAGTCCCTTCTTTATTGCCATAATTTAGTGCTCGTTAATGTAAATATTGTGTTAATTAAACACAAAAAACATGGATTAAACTAAAAATCATGTCGAGATGATTAGTTACGACAAAGAGGAGTAATACATAGCATTTAGTAGGTCGATATTAAGCAGAGCAGAATCTTACTCGAGAGGGCTTAGTGACAGTTTACATGATAGGATTACGAGGAGAAATTTTAAGATCATAGAAAAGTTGAACACAAACAAGAATAGAGGCAGAGGAAGATTAACCATCCCGAGTGAACCTTTGAGCTGTGCTCAAACTTGATCGTTGAGTGGATGATGACGAGGAGATAAGCACAATCAATAGCTCCGAAATTAGGATTATTATTATTATTATTATGTAGACTAATATGAAGGAAATCCGTTGTGATGACCAGAGGCATCACATCACACATGATTAGCACGATGGAGCATGCGAGCGATAGGGTGGACTATTGACATTGCCCGTGGAAGACAATGCAAGCGTTAATTCCCCAACTCGGATGTTGATTCACTTGCGGCTCGAGATAGGTCCGTCAGCCCCGCATCATAACAGGCCTTAGAGACAGCCCCCAATCAACTCTCTCTGAAGATCGAGCTACCATGCAATGCCCTATTTTGCATGGACGTTTATGGCGCAACCCACTGTGGTAAGTGGCCCCACTGCTTTGCAATTTTGGTCATCTTGTCACTGAACTGCTGCTTGCCATTCCCTCTCGACCATTCAAAAGTACACTCGAGCTCTCTCTCCCACTAATCGCCATGCAGTTTTTGCCAACTGACAACATGCACACACATGGCATGGCGCAGACTCTCACCCTCTCATTTAAAAAAAAATCAGTCGCTAGAAACTCGCTTATCACCCTCTCCCTTGTTCGCTTTTGCCAGCAACTCAACCAGTACCGCTCTCAACCGCCAACCTCCATGCATTTCTCTTGCAATTTACAGCTGCCTGACCTCTTTTTTTCTCTCCCTCTCTAATCAAACTACAGCCCAACCACCAGGGCGCCAACCCTCACCCACTTCATCCTGCAGTGCCATCACCCAACCCTCAGTCCACCAGTGGCGTCGCACTCCATTAGCACATCCACTCACCACCTCTGCATGTACCCAAAAGGCGGCCGTTCAGATCAGCCACTCAACTCTTTCTCTCTCTCTACCTATCCACCAACCAACCAGTAGCCGCCAGATCAATCTCTCTCTCTCTCTCTCTCTCTCTCTCTCTCTCTCTCTCTCTCTCTCTCTCTCTCTCTCTCTCTCTCTCGTGCTGACTGCAGTCTAACTGTTCCTCTTTTCTCGTCATCAACCACCCCCCCTCTCGTCGTCATTGGCAGCCAACACCCACAACTGACTCTTGGTATGCTTTTGCATGCAACTGGTGTTGCTCACACCATGCATAACCTGCAGCCGACCTTGACCACACAGCCAAATCTCCTCACACTCCTCATGTTCGACTTTACATGCAACTACTAGCAGGTCTACAGTAGGCATGACACGTACCCCCATCCTCCTACGACGAGTGGCCAGCCAAATCCCACACCCATGCACCTCGGCATGTTCACTTCTGCCGATGTTGGGCTGCAGCTCTCATCCATGAGTAGGCCACCATGCACTCAACTCCCCTCGTTTCCATACCTGCCTTACACCCACACTAATCACCTTTACTGTGGCCTCACCTGCAGTCCCACACCCCCGCCACCTCATATCGCAGATGAGCTGCAATTATCTTTCAACACACACCCTCGTAAGCATATTTCTCTCTTTTTCTCACCTCCATTGCAGCCACGGCAATCATCTGCGAGGGTCTCTCTCTCTTTCTAACGCTCGTGTACCCCACACAACCAATCCCTCACAGACTTCTTCTCCCCTCCACAGTCTGAATACCTACGTACAGAGGTGGAAATATTGAAGATCTTTCTCCCTCTCTCTCTCTCTCTCTCTCTCTCTCTCTCTCTCTCTCTCTCTCTCTCTCTCTCTCTCTCTCTCTCTCTCTCTCTCTCTCTCTCTCTCTCTCTCTCTCTCTCTCACTACAACTATGTGCAGCAGCGGACATTGACGAAGCTTTGGAGCAATCGTTGCACTACTTTCTCAGCAGACAAACATTGACGATGCTCAAGCGTGCAAGACAGTTGATCCAACTTTGGCTCGCAAAGGCCTCCATGGGTCGCCCTGCTCACCGTCTACTTTTCATCGTCGTGTCAGTGTTCTCGGCTGGTTTGCCAAGCTCGATGACCTCAGCTAACCATAGTTTTTCTTTTCTTTTTCTAAACCTTCATCTCCACTGCCAAAGACCGGTTCACCCGCTTGTGTAATTGGACATACAAATTTTGTGATAAACTTCTAAATTTGTTGCTCAATATACAATTGAGGTGAACTATGGTAAGCTTGGCAGCAATGTGCTCTCCCCTCATGGGACATTTAACCAGATCAAAGGTATGAATGTGGACAGGGTGGCGATATATGATGCCCATCTTTAAATTCTTGAAGAGCTTACGAACACCGACATCAACGTCTCTGTGATGCTACCACTGGCTCATAATTTTGTCGTCCCCAACAGATCGTCATTCTCCTTAAAATATGAAGATGCGCACTTTGCTAGTAGGCAATGAGATAGTTCTTAGCAAGACTAGATGCAGTTGCTGCTCGGAACACTAAGGAATGCTTGATTTCCAAAAATAAATAAATAAATAAATAAATAAATATATATATATATATATATATATATATATATATATATATATCTTTTAGATCTCTTGTGATAGTTTTCGTCGCTCTTAATTTATTGAGTTTGCCTTTATTTGCATCTTGTTATTACCCTTACGTTTTCACCCATATGTGATATGATCTTTGTAACTTCACCATATTCCAGGATCCGCTATTTTGGTAATCCTCCACAAACCACAAACTCTCCATGTGTCATGCAAATGTATCACGATCCATTTTCTACATAAGTAGTATTTCAAGTTAAACTCTGGTAATAGCTATCCATATTACCATGCATACGCCTAGCGAGTCACTATTTCATCAGTAATATTGAGAGTTAGAATCATATCAAATACCTCATGCACATTAGTGCATCCCTTGCACAACTAATGGGTGCATAGGACTTGTCAGTTTATTCCAATTGAACTTTCATACTAAAAAAGCGTGGCAAATGTGCCCAAACTACATTGTCCACACCGGATAACCGAAACACACACTACCAAGCCTAACTTAGGGTCAAATGCTACCCCATTACATCTAGGATCTAGGAAATTTAAGTTTCTATTCGTAGGGATTATTTTACTTACTGTAATTTTCTTTCTCTTTATTGTTGTTTAATCTCAACATAACCAATGCACATTGAATGATAACATAATGTCATTGATTCTTTTCATTGAGTAGTTCATGAGTGCAAAGCTTTTATAGTAGTGTGGTGGACAATACATAAACAAACCAACTATTTTTCTTTTAAGTGAGGTGGAACTATCTATTTGGTATCAATTATTTTGCAGTACTTCAAATTTAGTATCATTTTGGTGTTGTTAAAACAAAACCAGTTGTTTGAAATTCGCCCTTCCAGTGTATTGTGTCTACATTTAAAGGACATGGGTATCCAAGGAATTCATTCATGGACACACTAATAAGCACGACCTTTCAAGCACTTACTATTGAGAAATATTATTTTGTGTGTGATGACTAACTTTCATAACTCTCATTATCATGTGTTTTTTCGTACTAACAAGATTCATATTTTCATGCTAGTGATTTTAAACTCACCCCTAACTTCGAAGGATATGTTTGCATGTGTCTATGATCCTTTCTATTTTTTATATAGATACTCCTCCCACGTGTAATAGTTTTGAGTTTTTCTATATACATTGGTACCACTTTCGATGTTAAGTCACTGTTTATTACCCAACATTAATCAGGATGGCACCTTCTTTTATTTCATGGCCAATTCTTAACACAAAATTAACACATTTTGAATTTGTTAACTATACTTTGGTTAATTAAGTTTGACAGTTGCAGCTTTCTCGTACCTGTGCCTATCCCCTCCCCCCACACATAATGGTATATACATTTTCAAAAAAAAAAAAGGAGATTTTATTGAGATGGTTTGCCAAACAGCTATGCATCTACTCATGTGAGCTAAGGTGCTTTGAGTTAGTGAACAAAAAGAAAAAATTGTTGTAAGTACTCTGCTACTCAACTAACTCCAATGTGGTGTCACACAGGTAGTCAGTGTTTTGCTTTTTATGTATTGCCTAGTCCATTAGTCACGAACACACAGATTCGCTGATCCAGACACTGTGTAGAAACTCATCTTGGTGCAGATTCGCCGATTTAGGCAGCACATTAATAAACTTCAAATTTATGGTTTTTAAACAATATCCAATACAGATCCGTCGATTTAGGCAGCATTAGTGCAGATTCGTCGATTTAGGCAGCACGCTTTATTGGTGTCGACTCGCCGGATGAGGCAACACCAATCACAAAATCATGCTGCAGTGACTGGCCACCACTGTAACTGGTGATTATTATGGCAGTGTTTATGTGATGCGACTTGACATTATGAGATTAATGATGAGTGTGACCAATGATATCCTGATTCATCAGGGTATGACATATACTGCTTATTCTAGTGGTATGGGACACTAGAATAGGTAGTATGTGGATGACGGCAGGCATAAACTAATGTTGTTTAGTTTCATAAATTTTTCTTTTATTATGTGATGTTTTTGACACAACATACTAATCACTATTTTTGACAAGTATTGTTTGTAGATTTTTATATTCGCAACTAAGGACAGTTGCTTTCCAACGGAGAGGTATGTTATAGAAATGATATTTTATGATTTATTGTAGCTGACAGGTGGAAAATACTAGAACGAGCTAGGCCTATGCGAATGGAAATATATATTGTACATTTTATTATTCAAGTGCTCTTTATGAGATTTGGCCATTTATGACCGGCCGACCAGTTTGTAACCAATTTGACCATTCAAGAAATCTATAAAACAAATACGTGCAAGAGGGAAATGGTGACTCTCGCACAGGGGGAGATTGCACCCAGTGCTTGCGTTGCTCTTCTCTCCTCTTCCCTCTTCTCTCTCGCCGTGCCAGCGTAGCACTCCATTCTAGGAGGTGCGTCTGCACGCGCCCTATTGCTCTCTCTCGCACTCTATTCCCCTCTGTTCGTGTGTCTCGCGATTGTGCGTCTATGTGGTTGCCAGGTATATCGATTAATCGGTTTATGTCTTGTTACGTGCTATTTCCGAATATTTTGTAGGGCAGCCAGGCCTCCGACTGTAGCATAATTGAACGAGCAACTTGAGCTCTAAGGTTACCAAGTTAAAAGAACATACTTTTGATATCAGAGACACGTCGCTGCTAGGGTAGGGAGGGGGTTCTGATGAGGACAAAAATTTGTCCATCCCAATGCATGGAAAGAGGTGACCTTGCAAATTGCAATGATACAGTCTCACAGCTGGCTCACCTTCACCTCTAGATCCTTGAGGCTTGAAGCCCTCCAACCTCTGCCAATATTCACAGCTTTTTGGAGAAGATGAGCACAAAGCCCCGTGCAACAACGATGAGACAAGTTCGCATGTAACACGAGTCGGAGCTACAAATCATCGTTCTTTGAGTCTACATACGAATGCTCCATGGCCAAGCTCATAGATCGATTTCCCATGCCCTTACACTGATCCGTGCAAGCCATAATCGCTGATGGTCGTAGCGAGCCTCTCTCTCTGTCCGAGATGATATCAACGCACAGGTTGCTCGTGGCACCAAGGACAGGGGGATCACCCCCCACCAATTGTGCATAGATGAGTCCATGCCAAGCAGACGTAGACGTAGCTACAACTTAGTTGGGAGCATGAACCAATGCTAATCACATTCATCAAATGCAAGACCAATGATATGCGAGTGATAGCATGCAGAGAGTGCAACACTACAGAGGATGATGTGCATAGCACTAGGCAAGTGTTGGATCGTGCTGCGGGCAATGCCCATTCATTTTGATTCCCTGCTGGTCCACTTGCAAGCAGGCGCCCACGTGCATAGCGGTGGAGTCTGAGAGGACTCACGGCTCATGCAAACCAATTCTTTTGTCTGCTACAAAGCTGGGAACATATCATGCTCTTTCGCTTTGGCCGCTATACGTATGTCTGTTTGGCCGTGACATAGGCAGAGATTCCATTCTATCCACTACCAGGGCTTCTCTCTCTCTCTCTCTCTCTCTCTCTCTCTCACTCACACACACACACACACACACGAGTTGCATACTCGCTCTGCAGTACAATGAACATAGCCTGTGTTCTCTCCCTGATTTGTCCCCTCTCATTATGACCCCTTCTCTGGTTCATGAGCTCCCTCTTTCCTTCTCTCGCCCTCTCCTCTCCATTCTATGTGAATAAGTTGATGGTGTTTGTGTGTGCGTTCCAGCATGCAAGTTGATCGAGGGGACACAAACTACCTAGGGCTTGCCATGACAAAGAGAACGGACAGAGATCGTGAGCTCCAATAGGTAATTGGAAGCTGGAGGGCGTAGCAACTTAGGGCCGACGATGAGGGTTATGATTGCAAAGAAAGGACATTAATATTGACATTGTGTGATGTAAAATAGGGAAGGGAATCCAACGTGTCCTGCTGCGGCTACCCCCAGTCTGACGCCTGCAATTGCGCAGTCCTGATGCCAGCTCTGCACGCCTAGATGTTTGGCTGCCATCGTTCCCGTGTGTGCCTAGTTTCCCTTTGCTTCCTGCACAACCCTGTCTGCACCACCCCCTTGGGCTGCAAGGCTTGGGAGGACGGAGCTACAAGCTGCTTGGCTACATGGCCATCAATGCAGTGACTCGGGCACACAGCTCCACGCGATGCAGTAGAGCAGGGGTGGGGGGTTCTCAGAACACTGGTGGCTCTCCGTCCATACACGCTGTGCCCCGCCCTGCTTTAGAATGCTCCTTTTACAATCTGGAATGTGCATGGAGGCGGAGAGAGAGAGTTCTAGAGAGTGAAAGAGCACGCCTGGCTGAGACAGAGAGTCCTTCTGTCAGGCGCATGTAGAGAAGGGCAGAGAATACAGGGAAGTGTGAGATAGCGGAGAAAGAAAACATCATGGATGTGTTTAGCATCGTTTCCTAGAGCTGGGATGCGCAAGAGAGAAGTAGTGATAGTGTATATGAGGCCGATAGGGGAGAGAGAGGTGCAGGTACCATGTGAGGAGAGAGGGTGATGGCGAACGAAGCTCTGCCTGCAGGCTGCAGCTATGGCAAGAGGCGAAGTGTGTACAAAGGGCGTGATGGAGATTGCTCAATTCTCCTTCCGATTTCCAAAATTCCCTACGAATCATTGTAAGAGACGGCTCACGACTTCGAGGCACGTTCACAAGTCCCATAGCTAGGGTAAAGGGGCCAATAGCGGGCCACCTAAGGAAGGCGAAGAATTGCACTCAGTGTACATAACAGTTTTCAGCTTGGGAGGGCGCTATCAAAAGCTCAACACAAGGGCTATCTAGGATAGTAAGGCCAACTTGAATGGTGCGACACAGAAGCGGTAAGACACAGTTCAAAATTCCATGTGTAACAAAAAAGACCATGGAAAGGGAGACGCCGCGGGGTGTATATAGTGCATTGTGGCCAACAAGGCTCGATCTTGATATCGGACGATCAGGATTGCACCCAACTCTCGGCTAACCAATACACCATCCGTTAGCTTGTGTTCTTCTTCTGGAGGAAACTTGTACAAGTAAGGGACCTATCGCGTTTTTGGACTGGAACCGGGCACGCTATTGGCCCCTTTACCCTATCTAAGTAAATGTCCACTATCTCTCTATCCATGGTCCAATAAAACAACATATAAATCTGTGCAATTTTTGAAAAATACACATCCATCACTCATTTACCCATCATCTAAATGAGTGTCCACTATCTTATTTCGACCAATCAACATTTTTTATCTATAAAAAAATGCTTGAAAATACAACTTCATTTTTTTAAATTTTAGTCGGCAAAAAGAGAAAGCATCGCTATAGCCTTTGCCCTTTGGGCAGGCCAAAAATGGCTCTTGTGTCTTCCTAATTTCTATGGCGGACATAACGTCTTTAAAATCATGATCAGTAGCATAGGCATCTAGCATGGGGTTAAGATCAACATGGTATGCTACAGATAAAACATTAGAGAGTGGTCTTTGTGAAAGTGTATTTTTTTTATTGTGAGCTATATGAAAATGAAGTTTTAAAAGAAAATTGGCCCACCTCATTTGATTATCAAAAATCTCAGTTTGTCTCATGAAGTACTGAAGACTCTAATGATTTGTCCAAATGATGAAGGTCATCCCAAGATGGTAATGTTTCCATGTTTCCATTGCATGTAGAACGCCTAAAATCTCTTTTTCATATATGCCAAGCTTCATCTTTGTGCAAATGAAAACTCTCATATGCAATGGCATGCCTTCTTAGAGTAAAATGGATCTTAAGTTGTCTCCACTTGCATTGCAAACTTTTTCTCCCTTTGATAGTCCATTGATGCTCAATTTCCTCCTTGGTGAATTTATGAAGAGGTCTTGTTATAGACGAGAACATCTCAATACACACCATCTAAAGTAAGAGCACGTGCCAATAAAACTTTGCAGTTGATGTAGATTTCTTGGTTTTGGCCATGCATTTATAACCTCTAGCTTTTGAGGATCCACTAGGATTCCACCCTTACAGATAACATGAAAAGGATATCAATCTTTTCTAAGAAGAACTCACTCTTTTATGCTTTAAGGACAATTTGTTTTCACGCCATGCTTGGAAAATGGTTTTGTGGTGCTACTTTGAGTTGGCTATGATATCATCAAGAATACTCGCATAAAAGTAAAAGTGCATTGAAAAATATTTAAAAAATAATCGCATGAGTATTTATTAAACATATATGATGATTGATTAGCTCTATAATTGTCTCTAAAATGGTCCAATTTCACGGCTTTATCTACAATTGTTTGAGCAGTGAGACCAAGGCACTTCTCTTTGCCATAAGTGTTCTCATAAATTTTGGAGCACACTTGGTTACTTGGTTAGTTAGTTGTGATTGCTCTGGCCTCAACTTTTGTCACGGAACACGAGAGGATGAGTAGAATCAATTGATAGGCAACAACATTGGCTCAGCTTGGGACTTTTTGTGTCCCATAGAGGGTCACTGTACAACAGAGGACTAATAAAGGGGATAATTGTATCAAGAAAAGGGTTGGAGCTTAATCATTATGTTTAAACCCTACTCCTTAACCTACTTTGGTAGTTTATTTACATATTTCCATGTAGTCTGGTAATATCGGCCATTTAGTCTCCAAACCAAGGACCCATCTTACTCTAAATCAAGCGTAGTCAATTTTCTCTTTCTCGTAAAATCAGAGAGAGAGAGAGAGAGAGAGAGAGAGAGAGAGAGAGAGAGAGAGAGAGAGAGAGAGAGAGAGAGAGAGAGTTATGTGTTGTCATAGTAGGAGGAAGCAAGCAGCCTTGGCTTTCAATCACAGAACCTGGTGTAAAACATATCTGAGGAGGAGAACGTTGGGATAAAAAATTGTCCTCGTGCTACAAAACAATTATGCAAAGGAGAACGTTGTCCCACAATATATAAGATGCATTTCCAAGCAAGGACATACTTAGATTGAATAAAGTAAACATGTACATAGTGCATCAACCACCTACGAATAAAGCAAATTACATGTATAGAGTGCATCGAGTACATAAGTGGACTTTTCTAATTGTGAGAAAACAAGTGTGTACGGTCTATTATATATATATATATATATATATATATATATATATATATATATATATATATATATATATATATATATATATATATATAGATACGATGATCAAGACTGAGCAGGTACTACTGAGGAAAACATGTAGCTAAACTAAACTTAAGGAAGCATTGACAAACTCAAAAAATGGAGAAAACATTAATAGACTAAAAAAATTAAACTGCACTATCGATCTGATAATTGTGTACATGTGTCGTTCAATTGTGCAAGTAGGAGGACAATGTTTGATAGTTTGTCTTGCAATGAAGCCTCATAGAGTGAATGATAAATATGCAGTGCATGTCATGCAAAAGTGCCATACAAAAGTATGGTGGAGAGTTGGCACTGTGGTCTCTCCAAAAATTAAAAGAAACAGCTGTCATACCTTGCCTCGTAGGATTTATGTCTTGGACCAAGCAAACACATAGGCATGGGAAATGGGATGCGGAAAATGGACCTTGCAGTGTTGTCGAGTTGGAGTCATGGTTGTGCAGTCAAAACATCCACTGTTGTGAATATATATCCTTTCAATCACACACAAAATAGGAGTTTAGAAAAACACAAAAGATGCACGCTATAGATTAAATTGATAGAGAAGCGTAGGTAACTTTCTGTTTTGCGTCATAGGTGGTGTAGGGTGTATTGTAGTGATGAGTTCTCAGTTCAAAAGCCCTAGTGGAAGTTAGTGAAGCATGTTGCTACCATGCGTCATCCTATAAATTTCTACAAATTTTTCCAATAATTTCTCACCAACAAATTATGCACCCATCATTGCTTGGTAAGCCAAAGGTTCTTTTTTCAAATAAGGTCAGGGGATTAAGGTACTTACTTATGTGTAGATGCATGAAATGCAATGCTCTCTACCAATGTTGTGCAAGGGGGAGGGGAGAGAGCACTGAAACTTTACTTGCAGATGTGCATGATGGTGTAACTCCAAAGCATCTCACTTTTGTGATCCCAATATAGGCATGTGCCACCTTTGCAGAGATAGGTCAATCTCTTCTTGACATAGGGGGATGTTTAAATGTAGGGTCATTGTGGATAGGAAAAGTCTTACATCCAGATGCTCGAGTAGAAGACCTTCCAATAATGGCTTGAGTCAATAAAAAGTGGCAATTTGGCAATGCAAGCTAGACCCCCTGTTCGTTGTTCAATATAAAATTAGTGTTTCTGACCCTGTCAGCTGCTTTGTTGGTTAATCAAGGCTTGTTTGATGCTTATGGCTCATGCTTTGTATGCAGAAAAACTTCATCTCTATCACCATTGATCAATTCATATATGGACATTTTTGGCAATTCGTACTTCGCTCCCATGGCAAAATATAGCCCCCTCTCAGTATCTAACTGTCTATGTGCTAGGCACATAGATTCACACAAGGTTGTTGAAGGAGTACGAGCGGAAGTGTGACGCGAGAGAGAGTGTGAGAAGAAGAGCACGACGATATGGTAAACTCGCTCTACTGTAATGTGTAGAGCATAGTGAGTTCTTATTAGGTTTTTACAAAAGAATATGTGCACATACCTAGCGGCCCGCCCACTTACCTGGGCGACCATATTGGGCTTTATACCCCAACAACCTCCCACTTAAAGTCCAATGTGGTACTTTAAGTGTGAGAGAAGCTACTATACAAGCTAATATACAAGAGATGTAGAGAAGTGATGTACTACCCTTCACCTAACTGCTTGCGAAAATGCGCAAAGCTCTCTGAGGGAAGTCCTTTTGTAAGTAGATCAACAGGATTTTGTGTGGTGTGAAGTTTGACAAGCTGACATTGCTTATCCTCGAGCATTTCCCTGATGAAATGATACTTCACATCCACATGCTTTGTCTTTGAGTGATAAACTGGATTGTGAGCCAATTGTATAGCACTTTGACTATCACAATATAACACTGGCATCTCTTCTTTGATTCCCAAATCTGTTACTAGTCGATTAAGCCAAATTGATTCTTTGCATGCCTCTGATGCTGCAACATATTCAGCCTCTGTAGTAGACTGAGTAACACAATCTTGTAATCTAGAACGCCATGATACTGCTCCACCAGCTAATGTAAAGACATACCCTGACGTAGACCTTCGGTTGTCTAAGTCACCTGCATAATCTGAGTCTGTAAAACCCTTTACACTTAGCTCCTGACTCCCATAGCATATATGCATACTCTTTGTAGCTTTCAGGTATCTCAATATTCCTTTCACTGCCTCCCAGTGTTTCTTGCCTGGGTTTGACATGTATCGACTTACTACTCCCACTGCAAATGCAATGTTTGGGCAAGTAGCAATCATTGCATACATTAAACTACCCACTGCAGACACATATGGAATCTTGTCCATTTCAGCCTGTTCTTCCTCAGACACAGGACAATCTTGTTTGCTAAGTTTCACATATGGTGGCAATGGAACACTCAATGCCTTTCCCTTCTCCATATTGAAACGTTGCAAAACCTTGCCAATATACTCTGTTTGAGATAACCAAATCAACTTCTTTGATCTGTCTCTCTCAATGCGCATACCAAGTATATGACTTGCCTCACCCATGTCTTTCATGTCAAACGATTTTGCCATCTTTGACTTCAAAGCTGAAATTTCTTCCAAGTGCTTGCCAGCAATCAACATGTCATCCACATACAAAATAAGGATCAGCCAACTGTCATCCTTAGCCTTCTTTGTATATAGGGAGTGATCGAACTCACTACGTTTGTAGCCTTGAGAAAGCATAAACTTGTGGAACTTATGGTACCATGCCCTCGGTGATTGTTTTAAGCCATAAAGACTCTTTAACAACTGGCATACCAAATCTTCCTTGCCTTTCTCAACAAACCCTTTTGGCTGCTACATGTAAATTTCCACATCTAAATCACCATGCAAGAACGCTGTCTTGACATCCATTTGGTGCAACACCAAATCTAATATGGCAACCAATGCAAGAAAGCACCTCAATGTAGTCATCTTGACCACCGGAGACAAGACTTCATCAAAGTCAATACCTTGTTCTTGCTTAAAGCCCTTGGCAACAAGCCTTGCTTTGTACTTTGGCTGACTATCATGAGCGGTGATCTTATACCTGTAAACCCATTTACAAGGTAGAGCCTTTTTGCCCTGTGGTAATTTAACTAGCTTCCATGTCTGGTTTTTATGCAGAGCTGTCATCTCTGACTGCATGGCCAATTTCCAATTCCCGGAGTCCTTCATTTGCACTGCTTCCTTGTAACATGAAGGCTCATTGCAATCAGTCAACATGACATAGTTCATAGATGGAACACACCTATCAGAAGGTCGCGTGATACATCTAGATCTGCGCACAATAGGTGGCTCAGGCTCAACCACAACCTGTGGTTCCAATCTATCCTGTCCTTGCTCCTCTTGAGCCCTGATATTTTGTCTTGCACATGCTCGGTTACATTGATTACATGTTTAGAGACATTTGATACATAAATCATGTAAAGTCCTCCAGACTTTACTCCATGTGCTACTGTCATAGAACCCTTGGATATCTTCCACATGTTCTGTCCAAAAGTGGTGACGTAGCCAGCATCATCAAGTAAACCTGTGCTGATCAAACTCTTTGTAATTGCGGGAACATGTCTCACATTCTTCAGCGTGAAAGAAGAGCCATTCTGAAACTTCAATTGAACATCTCCAACACCTAAGATCTCACATGTCTGCCCATTGCGTAGCCGAACATGATCTTTAGTGGTCACATAAGAGGTAAACTACTCCTTGTTTGGAAACACATGAAGTGATGCCCCTGAGTCTATAATACAGTCACTCAGTGCATTTCCATCAGATGCTGTAAGAAGAGCTGAGTCCATTGTATTCTTCAAGAAGTAGATGTCTCCTGACACTAGACTGTCATCCTCAGCAACAGTGTTTGTCACATTTATTTCTTGAATCTTCACTGAGGACTTGTTCTTCTCACCATGGTCTTCAGCTTTCTCTTTGCCTTTTTCTGCTTTCCATTCTCTGCAGTCTCTTTTCATGTGACCCTTCTTGCCACAATGGTAGCATTCTATGTCACTCTTGCCTTTAGCACTACGGGACTTGCTACGAGACTGATTCCTCTTTCCACCTTTGTACTTTTCTTTGGTCCTTCCCCTGAAAACTAAGGCTGTTCCTTTGCCTTTGTCCATTGTCTTTCTATTGGTTTCTTCAGTAAGCAGACTTCCTTCTACACCTGCTATGTTCAAACCATCTGGAGGTGCATAATTACTCAAAGCTGTGCGAAAAGTGTCCCAACTTTTCGGCAATGTGATCAACAGGAACATAGCTCTAACAGGTTCATCAAACTTGACACCTTGAGTTGACAACTGACTGTAGATGGTGTTGAATTCATTTAGATGATTGGACATAGGGGTCCCTTCTTTCATCTTCAGGTCAACAAGCTTCTTAAGCCAGTATACCTATGAAGCTACACTCTGCTTCTCATAAAGATCACTCAGCTTTGTCCATGCTGGATAAGCCGACATCTCGTCTGCTACATTGAAGTAAACGCTTTCTACCAAAGTCAGCATAATGGTAGAAAGTGCCAATTCATCCATTTCACTCCATTCATCTTCGTCCATATCTTCTGGTTTTATCCCCTTGAGCTTTATAGGTTTTATCTGCTTCTTTTGTACCAACACGTGCCAAATCTGCTTCTTCCACAATGGGAAATTGGTTCCATCCAGCTTCTTGATATTGTAAAGAGGAGTGTCCTGTGATCCAGCCATAGCTACGCTTCATAGTAGTTTACTTTCCTGGGAAAAATTCGGCAGAGTTTCCCCTGTAAACTGACCTCTGAACCAATGTCAACCTGTGAAATGAACCAAGGAAGCTTCAGATTTTGCAGAAATTTCGGCAGACTCTCCTTTGTAAAATGGCTCTGGTGTACTCAAAAAATAGACCAAAAAATAGCTCAAAAAACCACTGTCTCTCTAACACTGTAAGTTGTGGGTAAACCTGTCCTGCATCTGTACTGTCTCTCACTGTCATGTAAGCATAGACTGCGACAATGCCTCAACGGCAGTAAAGCAAAGATGCAATCCCAAATGTCTAACTCACAATCAATACATCCTAGCTGCGTATCTAAGGGTGCTCGAGGGATCGCTCCAAGACCTGTATCACCGAAAGGATCTCAACATTCGAGAATCCCCCAGCTCAATAAAACCTCACTCGAACCTCAACAAAGGCTGTAGTAAATCTGACAGTACATAGACTTCCCACACAATCATACATCCACAAATTTCTCACTATATGCTGTAACCGCTGCGGCGGTTGTTTGCTGCGTGACTCACAGCCAGCAAACCCTCAACAGACATACATCATCTCTGACAATACATCCCATGTGGAAGTACCTGCAATGTCAGGATGAAATCAGGAATATCAAGCAGCAAACACAAGCTACCTGATGAACTAGTGGATGTGGCCTACAGTCTGTGTGTAGATGTACTGCCCGTGTCACATACCCGTGTCGTATGTGACACGCCTCCAAGAACTGTGAGCCGTCCTTCGATGTGTAGACAGACACAAATCAGCACTCTGGGAGTGCCGATATCCTCAGCACCTACAGTCGTAGGCCGAAACCCCAAATTTGCAGAGTCGGATCTGCACCCGTCGCCGAGACTACGTAGTCGAAAATGGCCTGCGCAGAACTTTGTCGAAGCCGAACGGTGACCGAGATGACCTCAGAATGAAATTCTAAGACTCCAATCTGAGTTGGTGACTCTAGCCTCTCGTAGTGCTGCCCCGAGCCTCGATCTAAGCTCTGATACCAGTTGAAGGAGTACGAGCGGAAGTGTGACGCGAGAGAGAGTGCGAGAAGAAGAGCACGATGATATGGTGAACTCGCTCTACTGTAATGTGTAGAGCATAGTGAGTTCTTATTAGGTTTTTACAAAAGAATATGTGTACATACCTGGCAGTCCGCCCACTTACCTAGGCGACCATATTGGGCTTTATACCCCAACAGTTGTGAAGTTGTGCATTGAATTGAACTCCGAGGCCTTGCACATGTGTAATACACAATGTAGGCTTGGTTTATTTTTTTGTATATTGTCTAATGAATTGCTCTCTCTCTCTCTCTCTCTCTCTCTCTCTCTCTCTCTCTCTACATTGCATGAGAGAGTGTGTATCCTTTGCTCACCCTCATGCGAGACCAGGCTGGGTGCTTAAGTAGTCGTAGGTCTTCACCATCTTCCCATCATTGCTGAGTAACAACGTCGAGAGATCTTGCTGGAGGTTTTCATGGAATATTTCTTCATACAACAACTCCACCACCTCGTAGCTTGGGCCACCTCGTGGCGCCAGGTCTTGAATTTTTTCATTGGCTGCCCACCAGATGATCAGGCGACAACTGGCCTTGGCCAATTGGCATGTCGGCCCACAAGTTTTTCCTGCCAACATTCTCTACTCCCTCCCAGCTTATACGAGTACAAGGTTTCCATATACAAGGTGAAAAAGAGCTGGAAATTAAGCTTTAGAGTACTCGTTCGAAGGTCTGCAAACAGCTACAAACCAATATCTGTTTTTCTGAAGCTGTTTGACTTGTACATCGAGAAGGTTCAATTCAGAGACCTACAGTGATACAATATGCTTGAGGATCTGAATCATCATTGGGTAGATCCCATGCCAAAAACAGGACAGCCGCATCTCGCTCAATAAGTTGCTGGTGTAGGAATCTTTACGTATACAGATGACATGCCGGAGTTGAATAAGGATGCATTTGGCAAGGCACGCATATATGGCTAGTAGTCAAAGCTATTAACATAGGAGCAAAGAGAAACTCTTTTCAATTACAAGTTGAAAATTGATCTAGTTAGAGTAGCCCATGAGAACTGCAGATTGCAAGCTCTATTCATTCATATTGCACTTCAATGTTAAAGCAGATAACATATTACGCGAGAGAGAGAGAGAGAGCGAGCGAGATACCTCTTGCTAGATGCTTGAGAAGCGGCGTTGAGAGCGGGGAGTGATGATGCAAAACATTGATTGCAGAGCCCTATTAGCGTTTATAAAACAGACTCGAAAAGCAGGCATGTTGCTTTTCGATGATATGTACTGAAAGCGAGCGAGGTGGCAACACTTTGTTTATTTTACTTGGTGATTTTACTGGGGTCAATCTCCGACATTGGATTGAGATCCTATTCTATGGTCAGGATTGAGGCAGTGGCTCAGTGCCCTGACCTAAGTAAACACGGCCTTTGCGTGAATAGTGCCACCACCTTGGTGTGAGTCCGGGTGACTATAGGCCTACCTCCTCTCTGCGTTTGGTATGGCAGCGATACGTAGCCTTGTTATTAACGTAGAGACGCGCGCGTGCACAAGGTCAAGCGATCGTCTCAATACTCTCAGCAACATCTCCACCTCCAGCAACTACACTTGGCCACCGCCCTCAGATGGTACTCTCTCTTCTCTGTGCTCAAAATTATCCATAGCCGCGAAGCGAATGCCATTTCTTCTCGAATGGATCCCACGTTTTAATTGTTTTTTTCCTCTTCCTCAATTGAATACTATGGTTTTAACACCCCATGAAAATTGACTTAAGCTGACTTAAGCAGCCTGTATGAAACCCTTGTCCTTTGAGGAGGCTGGAGAATGCCTTGACACTGCGATTAAGCTTGTTCTTCAATTGCTAAAGGAGAAATTGAGAGCGTATTAAGAGCCTAATGTAGGGTCATGTGGATAAAGTAGTTGAGCTTGCATTTTGTCGATGACGATACACAGGAAACCTCTAAATCAGTGGGTTGAGGGATACTTTTTCCGAGGCAATGTTGAGATTTGTTAGTTGTCGTACCGAAAGATATTAAGATAATCTGTCTGGATCATTCGAAATACGACTTCTGAAGGCCTCAATGTCGTAGTTATCGGGGAGTTACTTGCCAAAATTATAGGAACATTCATGTTTCTCGCTTGAGAGCTGTTATGGGTAGAGCTTCCTGATATAGAGATGTATGTAACTGGCGAGACAATTAATCATGGTGGTGATGATGATGACACATGAGCTCTTTATGAATTAAGCTTAAATGTGCTAATCTTGGCAAAAACTGGCTTGGTAAAGCATCCAAGAGTGTTTCCAAACAGTGCCTCTAGTGTGTGTAAGATAAGTATGTTACAAGTGGAGATAGGGCTTAAACTCTTCCCCTAATTTGCGGCAAAACCAAAGGAGAAAAAAAGAAACTAAAATAAGAACTTATTTGTTTGAGGTTTCAACAATCTAATTGTGTGGTCTACTGATTTGACGTGGAACTCGATACTCGGCTACCAAAGTTCAGTTTCACCGCGTGAGCATGTGTGAACATCTCTGGGGGCTCACTTTAAACCGGTGCTCGGGAAAATGTTATATCAAACATGCAAAAATCCCTCAAAGCCAATTCTTTAATGGAAATTTTGCAAACTAAACTAAACTTTTTTGCGGAATTTTTCCTTTTCAATCTCCTCTCAACCAGCTACTCTGAATTTCTAACCGGCTCAAGGCTGAGCCGGGACACACTTTTCTAGAACATTGCTTTAAACCTCCTTATCAGATGCGTTCAAGGCTTGATTTACCATCTTTTCTCTTAGGTTTTTCATGAATAGATCACACCCTCTTGTTGGTACCCTTGGGTGTTTAGTGTATGTTCAATCGGCTAGATTGCAAAATCTTAGCTAGATTTTGAGCTTGCCTTGAAGAAAACGGTGAAATTTTACAAGTGCTAGTGAATAGATCACACCCTCTTGCTGGTACTCTTGGGTGTTTAATGTATTTTGAATCGACTAGATTGGAAAATCTTAGCTAGATTTCGAGCTTACCTTGAAGAAAACGGTGAAATTTTACAAGTGCTAGTGTAAGTATCGGCATATGCTTAAAAATTAACATAATAAGGTGCTACTCGGAGGATGAGAAATAGTGTGTGCGCACCAGTTATTAATAATTTGTTATCGGTGCAACTATGCCAAAATTGGCATAGTTACAAGAAGCTTGGCATAGTTCCATGTAAGATAAATAAGTGGTGCACGTGTGACCTGCAAGAGAGATGATTATCTGGAAAAGTAATCGATAACTATGCATCACATAACTATCGCCTAACTCACCTTTCTTTATAAAACTATGAAAATGAATGTTACCTTTCTGATCACCAGGGCAACAATGCTTAGTTGAGATCCCGCTCGCAATAAATAGAAAGACAAAGGGTCTTCTACCATTAACTTTCCATGTGGCATCAGTCAACAAGCTTTATCTAACGACTCACAATTGCCTTCAAGAATTCCATGCTTCACTAAAGCTTTACGTAGGCCAAGCATGGGAAAGTTTCAAGTTTTCCTCTGGTTAGGATCCCTGTTGGTGCTATCGTTCAATATGCGTTCTAGTTCGTGACACCCATACTCTCCCGAAGGTGGTCCTTCTACCTAGTGTGAGTGGGGGTCGGTTTCGCTAGAGGGTGGAGTATTCGGGACTCCCGAACCAGTGCTTCAGTTGCAGGCAAATGGACCACTTAGCAAAGGCCTATCCTCGGAGCAGATCTCGACCCACAACGCATGTGCAGCCTCCCAAGGCTGAGCATGCCTAGCAGACAGGTACCCAGGACACACAGGCTGGTACCTTGACAAAGGCCAACGATCAGACAGCTGACGGTTGGCAGCAGATGCCCGGCCGTCGTTGATTGGGACGGGCTCGCCACACTGCCCCTCCGGTGGCTGACCTCCTACAGCTCAGCAACATTGGGTTCCGACAGGGAACGCTTCGACTCCCTCCAGTAGGAGCCCCCTGAGGAGCCCCCTTCCATCTCAGCTTCACCACCTCCGTCCTTCCCTCCCTCTCCACCTTCAGATTCCTCCGTTCCGTCTCCTCCTCCTCCACCCTCCGCTCCTCTCTGCCCGGTGGGGCCCTCAACCTCATCACCTGACCCACCCCACACTCCTTCTCAGACGCAGGGGACTAGACACTTTTGCAACGAGATGATCTCTTGGTAGTGCTTTCGCTACGAGTCGCTTGGCTCGGAGGGACAGCCCCACTTGAGCTCTCCTTTTGCAGCAATCCCTCGGGGTTTGACCATCTTTGACATTCGTAGACGATGGGACTTCATCGACTACAGCCTCACATGCTTCCTAGGTTACTCTTCTCTCGACTTGGAGGATGCCTGCTTTCGAGTCTACGTCCTCTTTCTAGCAGTCCGAGGCACTGAGGCTCTGGATACTGCGGTAGGTTTCTCCTTTCTGCTGTTCGGCAGGGATCATACAGAGTGGACCCTGCACACAATTCTTGATCGGCTCCAGGTCCAGGCTATTGAGTTCTCACACCACACTGGGGACCTGGGGTGACAGATCTGGTACACACTTTGGTCTCTAGCCAAGTTTAGTGTGACGCCGCCAGATGCAGCAACTTGCAGGCACATTGTGGTGCACTTGTTTGCTAACACTCAAAGCCCCCCTTGCTATGTATTTGTACATGAGAATTCTTGGACAGAGGATGTAGCCCTACGGACTGCACGCTCAGCCTGGGCCTGGGTGGGATAGTCTCTTCAGATGCGTTTGTCTAGGGGTTGCTCAGATGCGGATTACTCCCCATCCAAATTGGCCCCAAAGATAGCGAGGTTGACTGCTGCTGCAACATCTCTTTTTTCTCACTGACTTCATGAGGATCATCTCATGGAATGTGCAAGGATTAGGAGGGCCCCAGTTTCAGCCTCAGAGGGGTCGGTTACGTCAGGAGCTTCAGCGATGCCTTGTGTGTGAGTGCGCTTATGCGGAAGCATGAGAGAGGAGAGAGAGACAAAAGACAAAACGCTAGATGTGAGAGGAGGGGGCTAATCAGCCTCCCATGACCACCATCAACCACAAGACCAGCAAATACAACGTATGAAATGGGTACCCCCCTGGCTCCATATATAGGTGCCCAAGGGAGCCCATACTAGGCGGGCGGCCGTCCCAAACCTTGGGCGGCCGAACAAAAGTGCAACCTATAGCGCAGAGACATACTAGCCGTACAAGTACGCCGTAGACCTATGTGAAGCAGGAGAGTGGTGTAAATCTAACACCCCATCTCAGCATTGAATGCTGAACAAACCGCATGAAGTCGAAGATGTGAGGCAAATGATGAAGATGTTTGCTGTGATGTCCACTAAAAAATACTCCATGAGTGTAGCGGAAGTTTGGGGTGTTCCAACCTCCGAGAGATCTCCGTGGTAAAGTGCCGTCACGAGCAGTGTAGCAAACTGTTGTACTCCACCACTACAGGGTGAAGATACTGCGTGAAGGTCCCGAACTGAATGTGAAAACATCTCCTTGTCGTGAAAGAAGTGCCAATAGACCTGCAAGTGTCCTGCCCAATGGGATTTGTGGTGTCTGTAGTCAAAACGTATGGGGAAAATGGTGAAGCCCAGAAACCGTGATGAGAATGACCAGAAGCCTGTCAATGCATGAACCTGTAGCCCAGTGTGGCCATGTGGCTAAGCTGTGTCAAACTCAAGGAAGGCCAGATGTAGCAATCTGTGTCGTAAACGTCCTCCAAAACAAGGAAAGAGTCTGCATTGTAGAAGCTACCGTAAGCTGCAGCAATCACCGAGAGACCGCACGGACCACCACCGGATGGTGTCCTGTCAGTAGTTAGGGTAATCCAAGATGAGGGGAAAGCCAGACTCAATATAGTCTGCGCTGTGAAGGGCCTCTGAGAAGAGGTGTGGTCAGACCAAGTTGTCTGGACCGTAATCATCCTATAGAAGTAGGGAAGCCAGAATAAGCAGTCTGCGCTGTGAAGATCCTCTGAGAAGAGAAGTGGCTAGACTAATCTGTCTGCGCCGTCTTGCCTGTATCTCCTGCCTCGGTGTCAACCAAAACAAAATCCACACCAACAATGCCACCAAATCGCAACTCGGTGTGGTTCTCAATGTGAATGAGCTGGGAGTGGCCTACTGCCCAGGTCTGGGTATAAGTCTGTTGTAAGGTTACCGAGGGTGAGTGTAAGCAACTATGAAGGTAGCAATCCAAATGATCAGTAGTATAGAAGAGCAATTGCACTACCATCCAAGCCAAGCTCCGGGTGTAGTTGCGTAAAGATGCTTGATCTTCCCGCATCTCACGGGTAAACTCTCCAAGAGAGTCCAAAGAACTAAAGTCTCACTCCAGTCTGTAGATCCAAGCAATGAATCTGTCCAAGAAGATATCCAAGATCCTCTCCCTAAGTCCATGGAGATGCTCGTGTGTAAGCAAGTGATCTGACGTCTCGAGATCAAGTGTGTGTCCACCCAAGATGGTGGTGTCGTCTCTAGGAACGTCGGAATCCCATATGCCATGAGCATGGCCATATCTCGTGTGAACTCCTTTGATGAGTGCATAGGTGTGTCCAAAACAAACCACAAGTCACCACCCCCTCTGAAGTGTGCAACCGCCGAATGATTGCTGAAATGAATGGATCTCCCAAGGATCGTACGCCCGTAGATAATCAAGCCGATGTCGAAGATACCGTGTATTGCAGCAGTCATTGAGAGACTGCATGGACCACCATCAGATGGTGTCTTGACAAGGAGGTAGCTTCATCCTCTGTGAAAAACACAAGCCATGTGGCTGCTGTCCACCCAAAAACGCAACTGCGAGGTGATGAAAATGCTGCTGTCCAACGATTTTCAGCATGCTCGTACTCTCCCGGCAGGGTCCGGAGCGGTGCTGAGGGTCTGGAGATGGTGGTGAATGAAAGTCACTGCCCCTGATGGGCTGTAAACGGAGAAAACAGCAGGCGTAGGTGGCTGAAATCTGATGATCTGAAGAGGAACAGGACCGGCAAGGCACTGGATGCCGAGCCGGTGTGGAAGGCAAGATCTGTAGGGTCCGGATAGCGCTGCTCCCCTCTTGCAAAAACGCTGACTTGCTTGCCAAAAACGTTGGCAACAGCCCTAAAACACAGGATCTGGTGCTCTCCAACAATAACGCAAGGGTCTTCCTGAGCATGTGGTGCAAAAACATTGATTTTCCTGCGTGGCACTTGCTGAAAACGCTGGTGGTTTCTTGCTGGATAGCTCCACCAAAAAACGCAGGTGAATGCTGAAAACGCAGGTAGAAGAGGAGGCATTTCCGGCGACGAAACAGCCTGAGAAGGCTAGCACTTATAGCCATAAGCAAAAATGCAAGCAGTTGATGAGATCTTGCAAAAACGCAAGTGGAGGGGGGTCCTCCGTGATGAAAACGCAGCTGTCCGATCACGTGCCTGGTTGTTTGCAAAAGGCTGGCAGATCTGCATAAAAATGCTGATGATGGTTCTTCTTGGGAGGAGTACCTTGATGCATGTGGTGCGCCTTCAACGCTAGCGACTGATACCATGTGAGATCTCTTGGAGGTTGGGACACCCCAGGCTATTGCTACACTCATACACTCATGGAGTATTTTCCAGTGGACATCGCAGCAGACATCTTCATCATTTGCCTCACATCTTTGGCTTCATGCGGTTTGTTCAGCATCCAGTGCTGAGAGGGGGTGTTAGATTTACACCACTGTGCTGCTTCACACATGTCTACGGCACTTCCTTGTACAAGCTAGTGTCTCCGGGCTGGCCACCCATATCAAGGTAAGAGAACGGTTTTGGATATAAACCGCCATGTTACATGCCTCCACCCAGTAAATCCGAGGTAAAGAAGCATGTGCGAGCATCGCACGAGCCATCTCCATGATAGTTCGATTCCTCTGCTCAACAACTCCGTTTTGGGAAGGAGTGTAGGGAGTAGTCAGATGGCCCTGGATGCCCTTTGACTTGCACCACTGTACAAAGTCCTTCGAGGTGAACTCACCCCCTCTGTGTGAGTGAATACATTTGACATGCAAATCCTTCTCCTTTTCGACCATCGCTTCCAATTCCGGATGAAACTAAAAGCCTCCGACTTGAGCTTTAAGAACGAAGCCCACGTGTACCAACTGAAATCATCCACAAGCACAAGCAAAAACTGTGAGCTAGGAAATGAAGGCGTGCTCATCAGGCCACATAGATCAATGTGAACAAGTGCGAGTGGTGCCGAAGCTCTGTTTGATGCCTGCTTCGGAAAAGCAACCTTGTGTTGCTTGCCCATCTGGGAAGCCTCACACACGTTGATAGACCGCTTTTGGTGTGTACAAAGTAGCGTTTATATGCATGGTCATATGTACAAAAATATGTAAATACATGCATTTGGGAGCTTTGCAAAGTGGTTTCAAGCTCGAAAAAAGATGCAACGTGTACACATTGTGAATAGTCAGGTTCGCGCGCTAGCAGTCGGACACCTGTACATACCCGTATAGGGTATCGGGGCCTTGGATATGGTTCTAGGTGGCTTATTTTGGCTCTAGAGAATGTGTTTGAGCTTTCTAGAATGTAAATAATGCAAGCGACAAGTGTGGGTACTCTCATCCCGCTCGAGAAGTTTGGGACATGCAGTAACTGTCTATTTACGGTGCCTGATCTGCAGTGATGCGTGCACCGCCCTAGAAGTGTTCAAAAATGGAATGTGGGGATGTGGCAAAGTGATTTGGATATCAAGGATTGAGCGTACAAAATTTGGTGAATTTTGGAGTCCATTTGGGGTTTTTCCCGTGAAAAATGTCCGTCGGAGGTCAAAATTGGCCAAAACTCGGCCAAAAAGGTTAAAAAATGGTCAGAAAAGGTGTGAAATGGCTTCAAATTGCCACATCACTCACGATGGCGTGAGTGTTCCAGCTGAGGGAGAACTTTTGGAGTACAATATCAACACTTTTACCCCTCTGTGTGTGGGAGGGTGCAGGGTTCCTACAGGTGGTCTAGTGTAGTTCCGTCGCGTTCGCGTCCTGTTTTCGAGTGTGTGGAGGAGTGAATGAGAGATTTCTCTCTTCAATTTTGCACTTGGGAGAGAGTCTATGGAAGTTCTGAGGTTTCCATGGATGTGTGTGTGTAAGGAATTGAGGGAAGAAGGTGCGGCTTTCTGCAAGACTATGTGACCCTGTATCGGTGCCATTAGGGTTGGCGCTACTCCAAAGAGTCCAACAGAGTGGAGTTTGGTGAAGGCTTTTTAATGGTTTGAGAGTGGCCTTTTGTGGCTGGAGTTTTAGGGTTTTCGATGGTTTTTCTTGTATGTTTTGGTCACCATCAAGCGTGATTTCAAGTGTTGATCACCTCGACTCACCTTGTAGTGTCTGCGGACAGGCAAGGGCTTGTAGGTCGAGACGTTTGGAGTTTAAATTGATCTTGTGGGTAGAATTTTCAGGGAGATTTTGAGTGGTGGTGAGTGAGGTGAGGAATTTAAGTAAATTCCTTGTGTTGTGTTGAGTTGTCTGGGTGTGTGAGTGTGCGCACGACATCTTTTGCTCCATCAACGCGTGATGATGAACATATCGCTAGTAAACCCTCCACCATAGAGGTCCTAGCAGCATGTTAAAGCTGCTGATAGCATAGATGTCCAAATTGTGCATGCCATAGAGAAGAAGATTCTGTGGTCCGAGATAGAAGAGCAGTGAGGCGGTATAGGGAACCATCGCGCTCACCACTTGCAAGAACAGTGCCTGTCGTAGAATCAGAAATAGTCACTGTGTCACTCCCAAAGTGTATGTTAGGTCCCTGAGAGTCCAAACTCGACATAGAGAAGAGGTTGAAGGCCATGTCCTGAACGTAAAGCACCTCCGCTGAACTGAAGTTCGGGTTTGAGGTAGAACGGAAGAGGATAATCTAGCCTGTGCCAGACACTGGAATCTCATGGTTGTCACCCACAGTGACGGTCTGCTCATGAGTCTCCCTGAGAGAGCTAAACCAAGACTGTTGGGGAGTCATGTGAGTGGTGGCTCCACTGTCAACAACCCAAGTACCTGATTGCTATGTAGCAAGAGCGTGGTCCGTCGTCGTGACAAGAGCGGTCCCTGCCGTCTTGTGAGAGGCTACAACTGTAGTCGAGGCTATCTGTTTCTCTTTGTTGGCCTCTTCTTGCTTCTCCTTTCAGCATTCTGATTCTTTGTGCCCTTTCTTGTGGCAGTGGTAACATTCAATGTCCTTGTTCTTCTTCTTCTTCTTACCTTTACCTTTCTTGTTGCCTCCTTGAGCTATCAAAGCTCCTTCTGCATCAACACCACCTCCCGCTTTGAATGGAGAGTGCCCCTTGATCTGTCTGAGGAAAGGGAGAATCTCATCTAAGGTAGGAAAAGAGGTACGTCCAGATGTGAGCAAACTCTGAAAGTAGGGAGAGGTGATGTCGCCTCCGGTAGTGACAAGGTCGTCCTAGCTCCCGCATGCGGCGGGTCAACCCATCGAGTGAGTTGAAATCCTTGAACTGGATGTTGTACAACTCCCGTTCAAGTGTGATCTGTCTGGAAAACGAGGTCTCCTCAAACTGGTCAAGAATCCATCTCCACACTGGATGTGCATGCTCCTCTTTGGAAACTTCCTTCGTGATGCGGTTCGAGAGGTTCATCATAAGAAAGGTGAAGACTCGTACGTCCCGATCTACCCACTCGTCGATCTAGTTTTGAGTGGCAGTGGGAAGGGTAGGCTTTGTAGCCGAATGGGTGAAATCATACAACCATTCCTAGAGTCGATGGTAGGAAATGATTGTGCGGACTAGTGTCCTCCACACAAAATAGTTGTGTAAATCCAACTTCTCCTGAGCAAACTGGGTGAGGGCATAATTGTTGGATGTTGCGTTGGCAGATGCCGACGTAGTCACAGAAGTGGAAGTGGCCGTGCTCGTAGAAGACGTGGTGGCCCCCTTCAGGGATTGTTGTTGTTGTTCCTTTTGCTTTGGAGTCTACATGTCACGTGCTCAAAGAGTAGTATTGCTATTGCTAAGAACCCTATCTTTCACGCTCGGACAAAGCACATTGAGGTGCAGTACCACTATGTTTGGGAGCGGGTTTTGGCTGGAGATCTTCATTTGGAATATGTCTCTACAGTGTGCAATAGACATCTTCACGAAGGCTATACCTCAGCGGACTTTGGCTTCTCACCTTCGACTCATTTGTGTTGTCTCAGCATCCGGTGTTGAGAGGGGGTGTTAAGAGTTACACCACCGTTGCTTCTCCATTTTGTAAGGCTAGTGATTGTCCCGGGTTGGCCACCCATCGCACATCATGTACATTGCATGGGTGGACACTTTTTAGCACGTGTTCGGCTTGTCAGTTTCTAAGCCTGGCTAGGTACACACATTTTTAGCCATTTTTTGGGCTTTTTTGTTTTTTGCACCAGTTACACATTTTGCCCTACCTCAACCTAACATTCTATAAATAGAATGGTTAGGGTCTTGTAGTCATTCATTGTGTATTGAGAGCATCATTTGTAGAGCACTTGCGCTCTCTCTCTCTCTCTCTCTCTCTCTCTCTCTCTCTCTCTCTCTCTCTCTCTCTCTCTCTCCAGCGTTTTCGGTGCACGTGGCCCACAGCCTCTTCGTTGCTCACTCTCACTTGGTATCAGTTGCCAAGTGTTGGAGAATCTTCATCGATTGCACCTCCAGAGGCTAGCGCTAGCATCTCTGCCAATTTTTGTAGGGAAAAGTTGCAGACCAGCCTAGCGTTTTTTGCAAACAACACTGTTTTCATTTTCAGCCTTGCGTTTTTGCAGCTGCCGGCCCGGATCTCCATCCTCTCTCCTACCGCTCCCTCTCTGCAACAAAATTGCCCCAGAACCACCAGATTTGCCTAGCGTTTTTTGAGGCCAGATCTGTGTTTTTTGGTCATCTTGCATTTTTGAAGATTTGTTGCGTTTTCATTACTACGCAAACCTTGTGTCACGTGCACATCTAACCATATGTATACGTGGACAAGCTACTTCATGACATGGGTTCAGTTCAGATAGAATAGGAAGTATTCTGGCACTTTTGTAAGTCTGTTCGCAGACTGTGCAAGTCCAGACACTTAGATTAGATGCTCATCCTTTGGTTGCACACAACATGACCATCATATTTCAGTCAGAAACCATCAGGAGCATTTTTATAGTGCATAGATCTATTTTCCCTATTTTAGCCAATTTTCACTTATTATTTTTAAGTGACTTTTGTTGGGAAACTGGGTAGGGCAAACTGACCAAGCAAGTATATAAGAAAACCTAGCGCTAGCACTTTCTGGCAGAAGAGGTAGTTCTGGCAGAAGAGGCAGTAGGGACTCGACATCCACAGTGCACCTTCTCAGCAAACCCCCCCCCCCCCCCGGTGGATGACCTAGCGTTTTCAGCCAAGAACAACCAACATTTTCTTCCAATGCAGATCAACCCTAGCGTTTTGCATTTGTAGGCAAACCCGGCGACATCAAGACACAACAAAAGCCTAGCGTTTTTGCAGCAGACCACAATTCAGCCCCTAGCGTTTTTGGATCAGCACAGTCCCCTAGTGTTTTGCAGATTCTCCGCGACAAGACCACAAGAAGCATCAGCGTTTTCAATTTCAGCATCAAGACATTGCAGTGGAAGTCCTGAACCTCGCAGATCTCACCTTCCCACAGCAGAACCTAGCCGCATCTTCGTCATCGCCGTCGTCACCGACATAGAGTCAGAATTCAGCAGATACAAGATTTGCAGATTTCAGCCATTAGTGTTTTCAGATTTCAGCCCGTCTCGTTGTCGTCCTCATCGTTGTCGACATCGTCGGCAAGTCCAAAGCATTGTAGAGTTTTGTGCAATCAATAGTAGACCGCTCTTGCCATAGAGAGTGGGGCCTTCGGAGGAGGGCTTGACAAAATTCTGGTGTCGTATTCTTCTCTCTCTATCTCTCAGTCTCATGCACCTTCATTCACAGGGTTCACCACTTTGTTTGTGTCCATTGCACTCTCTCACTAAAGGAACGGAAGGCTCTCCCTTCCGTAAGTAAAAGGAACCCTTGAGCACAGTTCGGAGCACTCATCTTGAGCAAAGTTCAACATTCACTTACGCAGTATCTTACATTGGTATCAGAGCTTTGGTAGTGTTCTGTATCACGCAAGGAAAGAACCACAAGAACCACAATTTTTTTTTTGCTTGTTGCAGTCGCACGTAACCCAAGTCCTCTTGGACGTGTCGATTCCTAATCGTGTTATTTGAAGAGTGACAGGAAACCCAAGAAAGAAGGGCTTGTCCAGCCTCCCCTTGTTTCTCTTTTCACTCATTGAGAGCGGACCGTGCACTTAGCGGCCAGCCAATCGACGTGAAGTGGGAAAAAGCAACCTTGGTGTGAGCGCAAGACCGCCAAGGGGTGCACCCGCGGGAAGGAGAAGAGCTTCGCTAAGAGAAGATCCTTCTCTAACACAGATTGCACGCTAAAGAAGAACCTCAAGAACCAAGACTCAAGAACCCAAGACCCACAAGAACCCAAGTTCCTCGTGAACTTAAGAACCCACGACTTCAGTGTATGGTCATTACCCGAAGCGCAATGGATACTTCGCATGGAGGTGATGAGCATGGCAGTGGCGAAGAAGGGTTTTCCCCACCAGGAGGTTTTTTTGACTCTCCTCCTTCCCCATCTACGCCAAGGATTGCACCAAATCCTATGGAGGCTTTGGTCAAGTCGATGATGGACATAATGGCACACCAAGAAGCGCAACGCGTTACCTTGGAGTGTGAGCGCTAAGAAAGACAGGCATCCTCGGAGGAACGAATGGTTCACGAGCGTGAACAAGCGTGCTTGGAGGCCGAGGAACGAAAAGAAACAAAAGAAGAAAGAAAGGCAGCTATGGAGTGTGAGCGTGATCAAGCGCGCTTGGCGGCCGAAGAAAGATAGGCAGCTATTGAGTGTGAGCGTGAGCGTGAGGCTTGAGCAAGCGGGCTTGGCGGCCGAAGAAAGACGAGCGGCCTTGGAGTCAGAGAGTGAGGTGCAGAGAGGCCTACGCATGCAAGAGTTGGTCCGACAGGTTCTCACCTCGAAACCCGAGCCGGCCAAAGATGTTGGTGGTTCATCAAGTGGCGCAAGCCAAGATTCAAACTCCAACAACCCCGTCACCGAGAAGCTGACTTTCAGTAAGTATGATGGTAAGATGGATGCTACGATTATTCATTCTTGGTTGCATCAATTTAATGCTTATTTTGCGACAACTAAGAAGACATGAAATAACAAAGTTTTGACTGCAGCTATGTACCTTGCCGATGATGCCATTAATTGGTACCACGCATGGCAAGAGGCACAGTTGACCGTGCACCTAGAGGAAGCCGAGGAAGGCACGCCCCTTTCCTTCAATTGGGCCGACTTCCAAGATACGCTCAAGGCGCGGTTTATGCCACCACAGTACCTAGCACGGTTAAAAGACGATTGACGCAGTCTCAAGCAAAATGGTATGCCAGTTATGTTTTTCTCTAGTTGTGTTTTGCAGCTTAGCACCCAATTATGCAAATCGGATGATGAGCGCAAGGAGGCTTTCATTTTTGGGTTAGACGACTATATCAGGTTTGATGTCGAAGTCCTCGACCCAATCGATCTCAACAATGCGGTAACGATTGCTTTCGCATAAGAGATGAAGCCTAAGAAAAATAAGACTTCCACAAGTATCTCTCAGACTTCTCAGAACCCTCAGAACGGTAAGAATGGTAAGAATGGTAAGAACGGTAACTCTTCTAACCAATCTTCCAATAGTCTCTCAGAAAAGAACTCTCCAAATGAACTTAAGGGTAAAGCTAACACAATTGCTAAACCTAAGCTCACTCCAGATGAAAAGGCATAACAAGGAATTTTAGGAGGACACATCATGTCGAAAGAACAAAGCATTTATTCTAAGGGAGGTCGTTGTTTTCATTGTCACATAAGGGTCATAAAAAGAACATGTCCTAAGCTTGAATCTAATGACTCTAAAGAACCCACAGAATCCACTTCCTTTGTCAATGCAATAAATGAGAACACGAGTGTGACCCAAGTCTCTCATGATCCTCCCATTGATGAGTCTCTCATTAAGTGTTATGGTCATGTGAAGGGTCAGCGTTTTGTCATATTGTTTGACCTAGGCAGTATGCATGATTTGATTAGTGACTCTCTTGTCAAAAGAGCCCGCTTAGAGGTTAGCAAGACATCTCCTTTCGAGGTGTCAGGCTTCTCTCCCGGTATGGACTCTCTCATCACGCACAAGTGCCTTGATGTTTCGTTCACTGTTCAACAAGCGTCCTTCCGCAAAAAATTTGTAGTCTCTCCTCTTTCAAGATGTGATATGCTTTTGGGCATTCGATGGTTTCGTGAGCATAACCCTCTCATTGATTGGACGGAAAATACATTCACTTTCAATGCCAAAAGTGCCTCTCCCATTGTCATTCGTGGAGAGCAAGTTGTTCATTCTTCATCTCTCATTTCTAATGTGCAGGCGAAGATTGAAAAGACTCAGGAGAAGGAGACTCTCTCAGTCTCTTCTTTTACAAAGCACGACACACATGATTTGCATGATAATGATAAGCATGATGATTTGCATGATAATGATAAGCATGATGATTTGCATGATCAAGATGTGATTATTCACGAGCATGATGATTTGTAGGATAAAGATGTGATTGTTCCCAAGGATGCTGGCGTAGTTGATGCTTTGTCTAGTGAAGCTAACCTCATTGCAGATTCGATCGATCACAAAGAACCGATCTTGGCTCTCGAGTCGATGTCCAAAGAACCCCCACAGGAAGTATTATGTGTTCGAATGATTAGTTAGCACGCATTGTTTGAGTGTTTCATTCGTGATGCTTTCCTGTATTTTAGTCACCGTCCTTATGTCATCCCTTTTCACAGGCATTCCATATTGCACGTTGAACACGATTCACTCATGAATGAGCACGGATGTATACGGATTACTCATGGAAAGATGAAATGTTTGCATTCAAGGAATTCACATTCCATGTCTCTTCCTTGGCATGACACAATATCCGAAAGAGCACAAGAAGGATTGAGCATCAAGCATCGGCATTTCCATTGTGATTTGCCACAGTTGATTGATTTAGATCAAAAAGTCAAGATTCGATCCCATTGTTTGCGTGTGTTTGATGAACGGTTTGGCACTCTGTCACTTTGTTCATCTGCATTGTATGCACAATTTTTTCAAAAAAAATAGTCTTTTTTCCAGTCAATTTACATGGAATGGGTATGTTTATGTTTTTGTGTTGGAAGTGTTTTCAGGTATTTTTATCCTTAGAGATTCTTGAAGAAGGTAGACGCATGATTATAGACGAAGTTGAAGCTTTGAAGGAGCCACAAATAATTGTCGCTTTCGGCGCGGCCCAAAGAAGCAAGCGTTGCAAACCTTTATGAAGTTCAAGTATCGTATGACCCACGCATCAGAGTGGGTTGACGAAGAGTTGGCGATCTCCCTCGATGCCATACAGTTCGGTACCAGTACCTCACTTTGAAAAGGAGGGGATGTCACGTGCACATCTAACCCTATGTGTACGTGGATAAGCTACTTCATGACATGGGTTCAGTTCAATTAGAATAGGAAGTGTTCTGGCTCTTTTGTGAGTCTTTTCGCAGACCGTGTATGTCCAGACACTTAGATTAGATGCATATCCTCTAGTTGCACACAGCATGACCATCAGATTTCAGTCAAAAACCATCAGGAGCATTTTTACAGTGCATAGACCTATTTTCCCTATTTTAGCCAATTTTCATTTATTATTTTTAAGTGATTTTTTTTGGGAAACTGGGTAAAGCAAACTGACCAAGCAAGTATATAAGAAAACCTAGCGCTAGCACTTTCTGGCAAAAGAGGCAACAGGACCTGACATCCACAGTGCACCTTCTCAGCAACACCCCCCCCCCGGACGGATGACCTAGCGTTTTCAGCCAAGAACAACCAACGTTTTCTTCCATTGCAGATCAGCCCTAGCGTTTTGCATTTGCAGGCAAACCCGGCGAGACAACAAGACACAGCAGAAGCCTAGCGTTTTTGCAGCAGACCACAATTCAGCCCCTAGTGTTTTTGGATCAGCACAGCCCCCTAGCGTTTTGCAGACCACAAGAAGCATCAGCGTTTTCAGTTTTCAGCATCAAGACACCGCAGTAGAAGTCCCGAACCTCGCAGATCTCACCTTCCTGCAGTAGAATCTTGCCGCACGATCAGATCAACGAGCGTTTACAGTTTTAGCTTGGAAACGCAGATTTCAATATTTGTGTTTTCAGTGCGTCGTCGTTGCATCGCCGTCGTCACCGACATAGAGTCAGAATTCAGCAGATACAAGATTTGCAGATTTCAGCCATTAGCGTTTTCAGATATCAGCCCGTCTCGTCGTCGTCTTCATTGTCGTCGACATCGTTGGCAAGTCCAAAGCATTGTAGAGTTTTGTGCAATCAATAGTAGACCGCTCTCGCCATAGAGAGTGGGGCCTTCGGAGGAGGGTTTGACAACATTGTGGTGTCGTATTCTTCTCTCTATCTCTCAGTCTCATGCACCTTCATTCACAGTGTTGACCACTTTGTTTGTGTCCATTGCACTCTCTCACTTAAGGAACAGGGCAAAAAAACAGCCTGCTGTCCACCCAAAAAACGTTGCGGAGGGTGCTGAAAACGCTGTTGTAACAGAGATTTCAGTGTGCATGTACACCACCGATCTGTACGGGAGTGTCGCAAAATGTCAGAGTAGGGGGTCCTCACACTTCTCCGCCCTCGAGGGGCTGAAAACAGAGAAAAAACAGCAAGTTATCAATGCCAAAATAGTGCCGATTTCGGGGGGTACCTGATAATAGGTGTAGATCTGCAAGTTCATGGTTGTAGAAGACACTCCAAGGAGGTAAAAGTCGCTTCCTCGGGTGCACAAGGTGTAAGGTGCAGCGGAAGTGAATGTTGAACTTTGCTCAAGATGAGTGCTCCGAACTGTGCTCAAGGGTTCCTTTTACTTACAGAAGGGAGAGCCTTCCGTGCAGTTGATCCCTCCCTTGCTCGTCAGGACACCATTTGGTGGTTGTCTGAGCGGTTATTTTTGGACTGCTACATCATTGGAGACGTTACCTTCGTCGGCGACTTGCGATCTTATCGATCTACCTCTGGGACCACTTTTTGAGCACGCGACATGTCGACTCCGAAGCAAAAGGGACAACAACAACAATCCCAGAAGGGGGTCACCACGTCTTCTGCGACTATGGCCACTTCCACTTCTGTGACTATGTCTGCATCTGCCAACACAACATCCAACAATTATGTCCTCACCCAGTCTGCTGAGGAGAAGAAGTTGGATATACATAACTATTCTATGTGGAGGACACGAGTCCGCACAATCATTGCCTACCATCGACTCTGGGAATGGTTGAATAATTTCACCCATTCGGCTACAAAGCCTACCCTTCCCACGGCCACTCAGGATTAGATGGACGAGTGGGTGGATCGGGACATACGAGTCTTCACCTTTCTTATGATGAACCTCTTGGACCGCATCATGAAGGAAGTTTTCAAAGAGAAGCATGCACATGCACTGTGGAGACGGATTCTTGACCAGTTTGAGGAGACCTCGTTTGCCAGACAGATCACACTTGAACGGGAGTTGTACAACGTCCAGTTTAAGGATTTCAACTCACTCGATGGGTTGACCCATTGCATGTGGGAGCTCTGGGACGACCTTGTCACTGTCGGAGGCGACATCACCTTGGCACGCATGGTTGGCCTCTTACTAGTCAAGCTTCCCCCACACTTTGATCCCTACTTTCATAGTTTGCTCATATCTAGACGTACCTCTTTTCCCACCTTGGATGAGATTCTCCCTTCCCTCAGACAAATTGAGGGGCACTCCGCATTCAGAGCGGGAGGTGTTGTTGATGCAAAAGGAGCTTTGATAGCTCAAGGAGGCAACTAGTCTTGCTTGGTGGGCCTTGCTATATAGCATCTATAGAATATAACAAGACATATGCAAATTGACTTTTAGCAGCTAGCACTCAAGGGAACAAGAGCAAGACTAATTTGGGAAGGGCAACATTGCGTGAAAGGGATATACGCTTGAAAAATGCTATAATGTTTATGGGAGGATCAAACAAAGTTAAGTGCATCAATTATTAGAGATTATAGGGGTTATAGTTGAGATTATATCCAAGTGAGGTTGTACTACTATGTCTACAGATGAATGTTTTTTCTAGTATACATGCTACATGTAAATTCTTGCAAACAGAAAGTATTTCAAAAAGAAAATTTTCATGAATGATTGGTAGCGCAACACGTCGGCTTACATTTTCTAAGGTGGATTGCGAGTGTGTTTTTCCTTTCTTCTTTTATAGTTGTTTGTATTTTGCCTTTCTTCTTTTGTAGTTATTCCTAGTACAATGAATGAGGACAATGATACATGTAACTTCACCTTATGTTTTATGTGTTATGGCATCGACAATGCATGTTGCACCGATTGTCAAGTCGATATTTTCAGTGATCATGCAATGCACGCAAATTGCGATCGAATCCAGCTCATTGAACTTAGGGTCTAGGAGCCACTACAGAAGGACATTTATGTTACCCACGTTCGTCTTCATTTCAAGTTTTGTAATGTCAGTTTGATTGTACAATTTATTCAAGGCAAGGTTGTTATAGTGCTGGACGTCCGACATGTGAGTACAGATTATCATAGTAGAGTTGTTGATGTAGTCATGCACATACGCTTCATCTATAATACATGCACCCAAGGTACAATTGATCTCATCTACGACTGGTTTTCTTTCACGAAAAATGGTGAAGAACTTAAGCAATTCAGGGTCCGTTGCGTGTCTTATAGAGCATGACATCTTGTACAAAGTTGCATGTAGCCAGTGGACCGAGCTTGTGATATGGCATGTGTTACAAAGCTCCCGTGCGTGACTACAAACTGGGGGTAGTTGGGCAAGATCACCGAGCAATAGAACACATTTGTTGTTGAGAAGGGATCTACCAATTTATTGCTTGTTACATTGATATTTCATCTTACGATAAGTCAAAAGTCGTTTGGATTAACACGGATAGCTCGTCTATAATTATAATATCTGCCTCTTTTATGTCCAAAGATCGCTCATCGGTCTCATGAATAGAGAGAGGATACTATTGCGTGGCTGGTATCCTGAACTGGTAATGGACTGTAGATACAATGCTGCTAAGCTTTGTTGCTGCCGCTCCGATGAAAAAGCACCCATCAATAATATAGAAGTGAGGGCAACAGGAATGTCTATTTCATTTATTTGTCACCCTTGTTTATCGTTATATATGTGAGGTATGCCGTTGTCCAGCAGAGACATATTTCTAGATTGTGAGCGAAGATCTCACATTGCATGCTCCAATCTTTATATAATGCTGTGATTTCAAACCATGACCTAGCATATGGACGGTAAGCTAGTTTCAAGTTGGCTGCAATTTGCTCTTTAGCTAATTGACGTTTGGACTGTAATCTTCTAGGTCTTGAGGACTTTATACTGACACCTAGTATGGGAGAAACGAGGACATATATAGTATGGAATCAATTATTTAGACACCTAGTATAAATTATTTAGAGCTAAAGTAAAGATGCACAAGGTGAATTCACTATTGTGATACACCACAAGCATTTACTACTTGTATATTCATTACTGTAATACATCACATATATTTGGCAAGCAACCGGATGCAAAAAGTTGCGTGTGTAACTCACGTGCAGATGTTGATCGACATTGAGTGTACAGTTCTGAAAACGAGATCCAAATAAACCAAAGCAAAGGAAGTAATGTGGAAAGTTCTAAAACAAGCAAGAGATAAAGCATGAATGAACTGCAATAATAAATGAGGTGCTTTATTGACCTGCAATGTCATACTCTTGCTTTTTGATTGTCCAATGTAGAGGCCGATATGTGAGTCAAGCTACAAAAAAGCAATGAATGAAACGTCACACTAAAAGTGCAAAGTATATTGTGCACGTCATACAAAGATGCCATACAAAAGTATGGTGGAGAGCTGGCACTGTGGTCTCTCCAAAAAATTATAAGAAACGGAAGTTGTGCCCTGCCTCATAGCGCTTATGTGTTGCGCCAAGCAAACGCATGCACATGGAAAATTGGATGTAGATAATGGACCTTGCAATGTTGAGCTGGAGTTGTGCTTTTGTAATTGGAACGTACAATGTTGTGAATATATGTCCTCCCTGCAATACACAAAACATGTAGATGTAACTTTATGGTCTATGTCCTATGATCAATAACTCTCTCTCTCTCTCTCTCTCTCTCTCTCTCTCTCTCTCTCAAAGTTGTAAGCTACTTCGGTCAACAATTATGTCTTCTTGCCTCCTTGCTGACTAACCTACGTTATGTATCGATACCAAATTGATGTTTATATTTGCAACCATCTGAACTTGATCTGATAGTTGCTGCGTACATGGACCTTTGCTCATAGGATCCGCCACCGAATTGTGGTTATTGGCAATAAGCAGTAACTGCTATGCGTTGCAAATCCACACCAGCAGCATTCCTTGCTTCATATGCATCTGTTGAAGAGCAACACTACAGTATATTATTGTTGCTAATCTCAATTGCGACCGCATTGGCAGTCACCTGCACATGGTTTAGAAAGAGAATCTCTTTACATGCCATTATATTGGCCATATTGTCTGTAAAATATTTGCTATCCCACCCAGATGTTGAATGGCCAACAGTGAACTACTGTTGGAGTCTAATAGGTGTTGACATATTGGTATGCCTGTCTCCAGAAAAAATGTCATTACTCTGCAGTCCTTGTTCTTCGGCTTCTCCAGCATCAAAGCTCTTTGTGTAGAAAAAAGAATTATCCTCCGCTTCTGCTCTTTGACTATTCTTTTGATCCTGCTCGGCAGCGTAGGTACTTGCATGATTGACTACTTGGCTTCCGCTACAATGTTGTTGCATCTCCTTGGAGCTACACATTAACCAACTCCCGCAGACACCATAGTCTGCGTTGAATCGGTCATGAGAGATGTTTCTGTTTTTCTTTCATTCTGAAATGCTGGCCTCATCAAATTTTTAGATATGCTATCAACAAAGGCTAACAAGGAGTGCGACTGAAGTCAACAACTCATCAGACCATGACTTGCACTAGTGGCAATATTCTCCAATGCCTTTCCCTCGACATTGAGTTGTCTGTCACTAATCCCTTCACACTCTACTAAAAGTGCAAGGAGCTAGCACTCAAGCGACTGGCTTAATTACTTGAGGATAACCATCATAAGCTTTGGTGTGATCGATCCTGCTAAGCTTTTCTGCCCTCATGTCCACCTCTTTGACGATTATTCTTTCCATTTCTTCGGCCTCTTCAGTCTGCATCGCCAACACCCTGATAGCATCAGCAAAAAAAATGTGTTGAACAGGCCTGCGAAGGCAATGAGTTTTGGTGGTTCGACTCAAGATTAGGCCAATTGATCATCGATTGAAATCTGTTTATCTTCTATTTCAGTAGCACTAGAATAGACCTCTGCGATTGGTTGATTGCATGAAATATTTGATCTTTGAGAGTGCTCATCACGTCGGCAAGCATCCCAAGTACCCTCTAGCTTGATGATCTACAAAATATAACCAGGGTTTGAAAGGTCTCTGGTACTCCTTTCCAGTTCTGTCCAGCTTACTACTGCATAGGAAAAATACACGAAAAGAATTGGTGTGAATCTTGAGAATTACGCATGGGGACCTGCTGCATATCATTTCCATGAACATCGAAGGATGGCCGAAGACACATGGTTATTGAATCTGCATCAGATTATATACTTGGAGCGGCATAATGCTATCCATAACTAGTTGCACTTGCAGAAATGAGCTGAGTAAGGTAGTTGACTCCGGACATATTGTTCAACCAGCCACTGGGTCTTGCTCCACACAAAGCTGCTATGATCGCTAAGGCTTATAATTAGGTATTGAGGCTACCTCCGCCGTCCTTAGCCCGCCCTCTCTATCTTCATTTTCTAGAGACCCCTGGCTACTTCTTGTCGAGAGAGTGGCCCGAGAATTTCTCTGTCCTTAACTACGAGGACCTTTGCAAGCATTACGAGACCTTGAAAGATTAAGAGCTTGGAGTGCCTGCAAGAAACGTTCTGCATCCGAAAGAAACTAAGGCTGGAATTAACGAGGAGGCTGCACGCTAAGGGGAGAGAGAGAGAGAGAGAGAGAGAGAGAGAGAGAGAGAGAGAGAGAGAGAGAGAGAGAGAGAGAGAGAGAGAGAGAGAGAGAGAGAGAGAGACCTGAGACCTGCTACTAAAGTCTTGAGAAGCCGAGGTGGAGAACGTTGCTTGCATGATTCGAACGATCTTGTTGGTTAGTGTTTTTATATAGCAGGCTAGTTGAGCATTGCTTTTTGACGATCACAGGAACGCTCATGCTTTTAGAGATGGCATCGCTTTTTTTCCCGACGATAGCATGGGCCTAGCTTTGCGCCATTGGATTAAGTCCTATTATACGGTCAGGATTGAGCCAAGTGGAGTAATCCTTTGGCCTTATTTAGAAAAAGCACCTTTGGCTTACCAAGAAACAAGAAAGGTAAAGGTAAGAAGAAGAAGAAGAACAAGGACATTGAATGTTACCACAGCCACGAGAAAGGGCACAAAGAATCCCAATATAGAAAGAAGAAGTGAGAAGAGGCCAACAAAGAGAAACAGACAGCCTGGACTGCTTCACACAGGTCTAGGGCATACTTGTACGGCTAGTATGTCTCCGGGCTGGCCACCATAGTCTAGGTTGTACCTGGTCCGGCCGCCCGAGTTTGGGACCCACTGCCCACTTTTGTCTGGGCGCCCACATATATTTCCATATATCATTTTTCTGTTGGGTCGTGGGGATTTTTATCAAGCATTGCCCTACCTCCCCTTGCGAACCTATTTATGGGGCCAGGGGGGTACCCACTTCCACATCTCTCATCTCATAGAGATCATCTTTGCTGTACTGAGGTTCTCTTGCTTTGGTAGTTAGTGGATGGCTGATCGCCCCCTTTCCTACACATGGCGTTTGTGCTCTCTCTCTCTCTCTCTCTCTCTCTCTCTCTCTCTCTCTCTCTCTCTCTCTCTCTCTCTCTCTCACGCTTCCGCACACGTGCACTCTCACATGGTATCAATTGCCAGTGTTGAGGGCGCACCATCAGCATGAGGTACTCCTCCCAAGATCACAACAGCCAGCGTTTTTGGAGAATCACCATCGATCTCAGCAACCAAGGCTAGCGCTAGCGTTTTTGCAGCTTTTCATCGCGAGAAGTGCTAAAATTCAGCGTAGCATTTTTGCAGTTTAGCCTTGCGTTTTTGCATTCCCAGGCCACGATCTCATCCTCCCTCTCTTGGCGCCCCCTCTCTGCAACAGAACACACCAAAAACACCCTAGATCTGCCCTGTGTTTTCTAATCCGGATTTGCGTTTTTGGATCAGTTGGGGTTTTTAGGCACTTGTTGCGTTTTCTGAGGTTGCTGTGTTTTCAACAAACGCTAAGCCTCTTGCATACAGAGCGACCAAGGCACTCACGGGAGTCTTCTACACTTACTAGAATTTGCAGATCTACGCCATTGTCAAGTATCTACACCCAACCGGCACCGCACCTTGCTGGCACTTATTACTTGCTGTTTTTTCTCTGTTTTCAGCCCCTCGACGGCTGATAAGTGCGAGAACTCCCTCCTCGGACACTGTGCGACGCTTCTGTACCAATTGGTGTTGTATAGGCACGCTGAAATCTCTGTTACAGCAGCGTTTTCAGCTTCCCTTTGCAGCGTTTTTTGGGCGGACAGCAGGCTGAATTTTTGCCTATTGTGTGGTCGATCACTCCATTCCTCGTCAGATACCATCCGGTTCACACAGGTCTAGGGCACTTCCTTGTACGGCTAGTGTCTCCGGCATAGTTATCCGGAACGAGATTGGGGAACGGGAACGGGAGGGTCCGGAACGGAGCAGGAAGGGGGGCCGGAATGGGGGAGGAAGGTAAGGCTTGAATTCCCTCCATTCAGCTTAGTCCCAAATCAACTCCTAAACAACCCCAAATATGCCCCCAAACCTGCCCTCAAACTGCCCCAAATATGTTCCCCAAACAGCCCCAAATCTGCTCCCAAATGCTTACGTTTTTTCCCCCAAATGCCTGCTTTTGCTCCCCTCTTCACCATATCTTGGGTTCTCTCTCTCTCTCTCTCTCTCTCTCTCTCTCTCTCTCTCTCTCTCTCTCTCTCTCATGGGGACCTTCACGCGAATGGAGGTCCTCATGACAGTTCGTGCTTGCGCGGAGTCCGTATCCCCCATGTTCTTTGAGATCCAGGGAAAGGGTCGACTACATAGAGTCTTAATAGAGGCTCCACAGGTTGTAGAGTGTTGTTTTCAGAGGATACGAGTGGTGGGCATTTGTGGGAGGTCCTCTGTCTCAGATCCTGACCCAGTAGATCTTGAGACAGGCCACTGGAGGCTTTGGACTTGGGAGAGCTATCCTCTGGCACGAGTGCAGTGGGACCCTGGAGAGTGGTTTTGGAGAGACCCATTCTCTTCAACCGACCACCTTGGGATCCCTTTCTTTCAATACATTGCTTGACTAGGGCGTCACATATTGGTAGCATAGAGAGAGGCTCGTCCGGTTGCAACACTTCATTGGCAGGAGGAGGGTCTCACAACTGAGTTCTTGTCAGGCTTTTGGGAGCGATTGTGGGACTCGAGATAGCCGAGGCGATTCACTTTGCTCCAGTGGCTAGCAGTGTCACTGTCTGTGGGACTGTCCCATGGCACAACAGGTTTGACTTCGGGTTCTTCGGCTGATGCCAGATCTTTCCACAACATGACAGTACACTTGGGGTGCTATTCTCTGGTCCACCCTCACAGGCCCTGCGCTCCAATTTGAGTTATCTTCCACCAGCAAGATGGTAGTGATTCAGGGGGGTCGACTTGCACTTCAGTCTGCTCTACAGAGCTTACCCCCCCCCCCCCCCCCCCAGGAGTGGTGCAGTGAGAGAGGTGTGTTGGGAACTCGTATGTGGCTGGACTCTCTGGTTCATTTGGTGGGCCGCTGCTTCCGCATCTTTGAGGCTCGCCCTGTCGCACCAGCGGAGATTGTTCGTGACTTTTGTCTGGAGTTGATCCATACTCTCAGGGGTCGGTTTGAGAGACTTTAGGGCAGCTCCTACTGCAGGCGAGAGCGCAGAGAGGCTTTCCTTGCAACTCTCGCGCCTAGGACCTTTTATCTCTATGGTCCAGGGTGTGCCCAGATGGCACTACTGGCCACTTGTGTGGCTCTTTCCTCCTCCCGTTTTGTGATTTAGCCTCATTGTATATATTTTGTTTACTCACTGGGAGAGTCTCCCCATGCTTTTGATGTAGCCCTCTCTAGTAGAGGTGGTTTGTAGCCCTAAGGGCAGTTTTTTCTTATTTAATGGAAGGATCTTTTTCTCGGAAAAAAAAAAGACGATTCTACTAGATTTACAACTCTCATTTTCTTGAACAAACAAATCTTCCAAGTCCTCGTCAAATAATAGTCTTTACAACCATATGATCATTGTGCGTTCACAACAATATATTTTCAAGCTCAATCTCACTTTGCTTCATGCTTCTCACCCTCACAGTAACCTCTTTCTGGGCTTGCTGCAGCTCATCCTTATCCACCTGCTCCTCCTCATATACCTCGTTCTATGCTTGCATATGGTAATGCTCGTCACTTACATTGGTCAGGTTCACCTAGTTCTCGTCATTTTGCTAGTAGACTTGAATTCTCTCAAAAAAAATACCGCGTGTGCCCACTTGCGGCTGGCTGATTTACAATCAGCATTTGATACACAATTACTAAAGACATGTTTGTAGATTTTCTAAGTAGACTTCATGGCTGAAAGCTTAAGCGTTGTTGCCAGCAGCATGCCGAGATTGCACTGCAATGCTGCATATGAGAGAGAGAGAGAGAGAGAGAGAGAGAGAGTGATGTGTAATATTAACGTCTTGCATAAAGGCCAAAATGATCCCCGAGACCAAAAGTTACATGTATATGAGATTGTGTTACAAATGTATGGAAAGAACATAAATGATAAGAAAAGGTAAATGATTAACCTATCGCCTGAAAAAGAAGAAAGGAAGAGGTACTAGAACTTGAAAGAGAACTTAACACAGTGGACAAGAATCGAAGTGGGGCCAAAAGCATTGGCTGCTCAACTACGCACCCCTGGCGGTATTTGTCACAAAGTGATGACATGGCATGACCATCTGGCAGAGAAATGGGACTTATGAAGCATCGGTCGTGGGGCCCAAAACCCTAAAATATAGAAGCTTGAACCCTGAAAGGGATTTCTATAAAATGTGATGACATGTTGACGTGGCAGATCGTACGGATGCTGATGTGGCAGGGCCGTACGAAATTTTCGCGATTTGTGTTGTAGGTGCCACATGGCAGGCTGTACGGATTTCCGCAAATTATGCAAGCTGCTTTTGGGAATCTCCAACGCTAGCTTTTGGGGACTAGAGCTTTTGGGTGAAAGTGCTTTTGAACATGATTGCTTTTGGGGCTTTGCTTTTGGGCATCCCATGTACTGCTTGTAAGAGCCCTTGAGGCCTCACTCTGGAGAGCATCCGGACGTAGAGTCTGAGAGCAGAGGTCCTTCGAATGATTGATGATAAAGAAATACCGAAAGGGACGCCAGACTTTGGGGCCAATACCTCTGGGCACAAGACTACACCGAGCCGTGTCGCTTCTCTCTCTCTCTCTCTCTCTCTCTATTAAAGTTTAGTGATTTTGAAGTTTCTGTTGGTGTGTTGCTATCGATTTCTCACTTCGAGTGTCCAAGCCTGTCACATTGGTATCAAAGCTCAGAAAGATTCTTCTTCTATGGAGGATCCGATCCTTTTTGCAGCACGCAGGTTTTTGTGAGAGAATCGTAGTGTCTCGACCTCAGACTTATTAGCCACTCCCACCCTTCCTTCATCGCGCATCGGGAACTCCCGTCTTCATCGCACTGTCTAACATGGCATAAGCCATAAAGAACCCCAGAATAAACATGGGTTTTCGCAGAGAATCTGACATAGATAACATCTCTTGGTGGGCAGACAAAGAAAAGTTGAAATCCAGCGTAGGAATTGAAGAAAAGAATGAAGATTTCAACAAATTCTTGGCGGAAAAGTTTGTTAGAGCGGACTATAAACATCAACTGCAGGTTGATACATGTGTGAAAAGATTGATTGAGTACTCTAGAGACCCGAGATTTGCGAAATACCTGAAAAATTACCCGATTGATGAGATTTAATCGAGATGGCCAGCTGAAAGGACATACGAGTGCAAAATAAAAAAAGCGGAACATGTACTCGCAGAAACAACTGGATAGAACTCTTGAAAAGAAGATGAACCAGAGGACCACCAAAAGATAAGCAAAGAGTTACAAAGCAGCAGTCGAGCACGGAAGAAAAGGAAAGACGAAAGCGGTACCAGATTTTGTGGGGACCGCCAACCTTGACCAGCTAAACGAAAGTAGTGAACTTTGCGAAGCATGGGGCAAAGTGCTAGACCAGGATGCCCTTATCTTCTTTGATGGAGAAGCCAAGGCCAACTTCATTTCAACCGAATTGGCGGCTTGACTTGGAATTACGTCGGACGAAATGGGGCCACCGATCGAGACTGTTCTAGAGACACCCGGACAGGATGTTGCCATGACATTTTTCATTGATAAACTACGTTTGCATTTTCAGGGGTATTTAGGGCACGAGGACTTTTACATCATGCCTTTGGAAGGGTGTGACATCCTCCGAGGAATCCCTTGGTTCTCTAAGAACAATGCCATGGTCGATTATAGGGCAAGGAAGGACATCTTGAAGAATGAGAAGGAAAAGAGATTGTACTTGATGTAAAACTGAAAGGTGAGTCCGTCCCACTTGATGAAATCCAGTCTTTTTGTTTATTCGATTTTCTTGAAAGAACTAAATATGTCAAACCTCGAAAAAAAGAACAAGAATTTTTGCAAGCTCAGACCGACTGTTTCTCTGAGGGCTTACGTCACAAGCTTGGGCACCCCAAGGAGAGAATCCGACCCGACACACCAGAGAATCCCTTAAAATACTTCACAACTTTATCACAGTTTGACAATTTGAGTCGACACGGTCCGGCGTAGTTCCATGTGCAGAGGTATTGGCCTCAAAGACTGGTGCCCCTTTCGGTATTTCATTTTGTATTAACAATTGAACAAAGTTACAACTCCCGAAGGGGTCCTTTTCTCTCAGTCTCTGCGTCCAGATGCTCTGAAGAGTGAGGTCCCTTGGGTCCTTTTATTCTTACAAGGGATGCCAAAAGCAAAGCCCCAAAAGCAATTAAACTCAAAAGCAAAGTGTTCCAAAAGCAATAATCCTCAAAAGATGGCCCAAAGAGCATCAACGTAATTTGCATAATTCCGTACAATAGCCAGTGCTTTTTGCGGAGTTGCCACATCATCAGCTTGTCAGCACAATTTGCGAAGCTGCCATGTCATGAGCCTGTCAGCGCGATATGCGGGTCGTTCGTACAATCAACATCCATACGCTTGCTACCACGTCAGCACTGTGTGTCTGGGCAGTAATGCCAGGTCGTCAATTTGTGACATACCCCCTCTTGAGAGAATTGTAATCGGCCTTGATTACGCCTGCAAAAGCAGACATAAGCCATAAACCAGCTCAAGAGACACTGACTCCAAGTATCGACGCACTAGAAGACACAAATCCAATACTTGTACAAAGAAGACAGTCACATCACAGTCAGATCACATTCAAATCACATCACATAGAATCTAGGACCATGATTCCTTGCAACGTATTTAACAATCGCATTTAATCTGCACCGGAGCTCACTAATGTCGATTCAACTAATCCCATATCACGATGACGTCCATGGATTCCGTTATGATCTAGGAGCATGATTCCAAGAAACGTATTTAGCAATTCCATCTAGATCTATCCAAGATCTCACTGATGTCAGACTGACTATTCCCATATTGCGATCATGTCCATTGATTTTTGCACTCCAGCACTATCGTGTGCGAGTGATCATTCCATCTATACTCCAGCATTGTCGTCCACGAGTAATCATTTCTGGGTATCCCAATCCATCACTAAGTTCATACTGAACAGAGTCAATCATTTAGTTCTAGCTGTGTGGCCATCTTATCCCATAGGAACTCTTATGCGCGCACAATAGTTCCATGGAATCTGTCATGATTCAAAATTCATTTTTTATTATCAGGTTCATTCGAGAGTTGTCACTGCTCCAAAATCATCATCATCTCATTTTTAATCTTGTTATATGCTCACAAATAGCAGGTTCTTCCATTAGTTTCATTCAAAATTCATGATACTTATCGTTGTCAGGTTTATTCTGGAGCTATCATTGCTCCAAATTCGTCATCCATTGTAACAAACTTGGACACCCCAAGTCAAGATTCTACAGCGACACAACAGAGATTCACTTCAAACTTATTCACAATTCACAATAAGGTCGACACGGCCTGGCGTAGTTCCGTGCCAAGAGACATTGGCCCCAAAGATTGGCGCCCCTTTCGTTATTTATTTTTATATTAATCTCTGAACAAAGTACAATGAGCCTGCGGGTACTCACTCTTAGACTCTCCGTCCAGATGCTCTGAGAAATGAGCCCCTAAGGCCACTTATAAAGGTTACAAGAGATGTCAAAAGCAGAGCCCCAAAAACTCAAACTCAAAAGCTTCATAATCTCAAAAGCAAATGTAGTTCAAAAGTTGCCAAAATCAGCCAGCGTAGTTTTCGGAAATCTGTACAGAATGCCACGTCAAAAACCAGTGCAAATTGCGGAGGTCCGTACTACCTGCCACGTCAGCCTGTCAGCGCGTTTTTCGCTATTGTTGCCACGTCAGTAGGGGCTATGTGTATCCAGGGGCACTACCACGTCACTAGTTTGTGTCATACCCCCCTCTTGAAAGAATTGTAATCGCCCTCGATTACACCTACAAAATAGACAGAGGCCATAAACTGTCTTAGTAGACATTGACTGTTAGTACCGATACACTAGACACAACACATCTAGCACATGTACCAATCGACAGTAACATCACAAGACATCACAAGACATCACATGACAAATCACATTGAAATTCATTCCAAATCTCAGACCGTGATTAATCAACAACGTATTTAGTAATTGCATCTAGATCCAGTGGAAATCTCATAGATGCCCGATTAACTAATTCATATTGCAATCATGTCTATAAAGGTTTATGAGACCGAAATGCTACAATCGTTTTGTCTTTCAAATTTTGTACTCTAACAAGTCAAGTACAAATCAATTTGTATCATTTTCGGGAATTCCAGTTCATAAAGTCATATAGCAGAATACTGTCAGCCCAACAGTATCCCTGAAACCCAAAGGGACATCTGTGACTCTATATCAAAAAGCGGCGTAATTTGTTGACAAAGGACAAAAACTTTTCCTATTGAGTCTTCTGATCAGAAATGTAAGACTTCAATAAATCCAGTACGACTGAATTTGCACTCTTTGATTGCCTATCTGTCTGCGGGTGGGAAGATGACGATGAGGGCAAGCTTTTTGAAATGGGGCCTCTAAACCCAAACCAATGGGCCTACCCTCACAAAATGTTCGTAAAGAGGTACGCACACTACTTGGGGCACCACCTTCTTTTGGGAGTGGAGAAGGAAACCAATCAAAATAACACTTGCACTCACCCACTCAAACAACACACTTTGAAAACCCCCTTACTCTATATACACTTTGGACACTTGAACACCATCAACGATTATGCAACCCAATGCCGTGCATCAAAATGAAATATGCAATTTGTGGAATAGCATTCACCTTCTCCCCATAAGAATACCCATAATACATCCAAACTCTTCCTCTCTCAAGCACTCATCAAAAAATCATGCGCACAAGACTTGCCTCTCAAACACACAAGAGAATCACTTACATCAAACTAACACACTTTGCATAGAGAGCTCATCTCCATCTATGCAATGCCGTGACACAAATAAAATCACCATGAGAGGTAGCCACATGCATATGTAATGAAGCAAAAGAGAGTTGGATTGAGAAATTTCTTCAGACCAATTGAATAAGTGTGGAGAAACAAACCAATGGTAAATTGAGAATAGAACACTTACTTGATTTCTCGCACACCTTTTAAGGGGAGGACAGACGTTGGCTAACCATCACGAATTGCGACACTTGAAAGTTTTGAAGATGATTTCATGATCATTAACATAACCATGAGAGAGATCATGATGTATTTACAAGTTATTGAGGTGCTACAAATGATTTATTGGGTTGATGGAGTAAGAGATTGTAGAATGGAAAGAGTGGAGAATAGAGTTGCACTTCCTCCAAAGAGGAGGGTTAGGAGGGAGGATGTGAAAGAGGGAGAGTTGGGGTTTTCTCTACTATTGATCAAGAAAACAACATGAAGTTGAAAATATAGGTGTGTGTCCTTGAGTCTCTCCAAGGGGGACTATTTATAGTTGTGTAGGAGTGGGATTATGCTACACTTAATTAGAGTAAGTGATTAGACCTAATTAAGTGTCCTTTGACCACTCATTGAATATTGGACATAAAAGGGACTATTTATTTACCAAAAATATCATTTTAGACCGTGAAGGCTCCATAGGGGTGCATAATGTAGGTGGGCCCCACCATGAGGCCCTACGGGTGGCTCCTGCGGGGTATCTCAACTTGTTTGTCTTGGCATTTAGAAAGCATCTTTAGGTTGGTCCCATCACATGCAAGTGACCTTGAACACTCATTGCTCTTCTAGAAGATGAGTAGGGGAAAAATAAGATCTCACCCTCTTGATTTACTTGATTTACAGTTCCCTTTTGCTGCGAATCTGACAGATTTACACTATTTTGACCATAACTTTTTACCTGTAGCTCGGAATGACATGCTTCAAAAGGCAAAATTAACCTTCTCAACATGTTTGATATGAATTTGGACTATTCTTCACGCCCATGCACTAAGGAATTCGGTTCGGAAGGTCCACACTAGGCTAGGGAACCTTTTGCTTCCAAGTCTTCTTGTATGGGCCCTTTGCTTGTATGCATCCAAGGGGAATCATGCTTTTTCAAAAGGCTATGATGCTTAAACAAATAGAGGAGGGCCCAATATTATTTGCCTGTGAAAAGAATATACAATTGGAGTCTTTTTGAAAGGAGAGAAACTATATGTATATTCTTAAGAGATATTGGGCCACCTATGTAGGGGGCATAGAAGACTTGTAGAGAGGGACCATAATCTTTGGTAAAGACAAGTGGAGAGTTGATTTCCATGGGAATTTATCTATATGGGGTGGAAGATGGATATATTATTTTTCTACTACTAATTCACAAGAGGTAAGAAAGTTTGGGGGTATATAGTTGGTTATTGTATGCTTATTCTATTTACAAAGCAAAAAAGAAAAGGGTGGTAATATAAATATATGACTAAGGTGACATTTTTGGGAAGAGTATAATGTATGTGTTGCCACAAAGGTTAAACGAAGAGGTGGAATTTACTCTAGATAACTTAATAGCGTAGAAAAATATATACACATATGAGGAAGAGGATGTTGAGTAGGCTGACAAATGTTGCAAAAAGATGGTTACCATTTTATGCCACTCATATTAGCCCTCCCCCAAGCCTAGAGATATTCATATCTTTAGGAGGACGGTGTTGCTTCTTTTTATTTTTTTTTGGTCATTTTTTCTTTTTCACTTTTTTTTTTTTTTCAATAGGAGGAGTGTCAGGCACTCTTTTACTCCATTAGACCTGCTTTTCATTATCTCAATCCCATAAATCGGAGATGGGAGGGTTGCCTTGGGTATGTTCAGATTCCAAGGCTGGTTCTTCTTTGCACATCAAAGCTTTAAAAATAGGTGGAGCATTTGCCAAGCCGAAGGGAGCCATGTCAATTTGGAGCTTAGACGATGTAGGTAGATGACTGCCTATCAACGGATTGATACGTTGAAAGTAGGGCTTTAATCTCCATCCATTGACTCTGGTCTTGTGGAGTTTTCCTGATAAATCTGCTAATCTGTAACTACCATTCCCAAACTTTGTTTTTATCATGAAAGGTCCCTCCCAGCTTTGCAAAAAAATTTTGTCAAGTCGAGTATCAAGTCGGTTATCATAGCGAAGAACCAACATACCTTCCTTCAATCCTTTCCCCTTGAGCTTCTTGTTGATTTTATCCCTTTGGCTTGTCGCTTTGGTGATGTAGTGATCAATGGACTCTTCTCTATCTAGCTCAAGTCGTTGGAGATCTAAGATCCTTTCATGTAGAACCTCTTTTGGTTTTTTTTGCCACTCTTGCAAGAACGCGCAAGCTTGAGAGCTCTACCTCAATGGGGAGAAGTGCCTCCTGTCCATAAACTAGATGAAAAGGAGTGAATTGGGTAGATACCTTGAAAGATGTCCTATACGCCCAAAGAGCAGCCGTCAAATGGCGATCCCAATCATTAGGCCGGTCCACAACGTGCTTAGAAATGATCTTACATATCATTCCATTCACTTTTTCCACCAATCCATTGCATTGAGGATAGTAGGGTGTGGAATGCAGGTGTTTCACTTTTAACCTCCTCAAGAGATCATTCAGAAGGTCAGCCCTAAAACCCATGCTTCGATCTGATAAGATTTCTAGGGGTGTTCCAAACCTACTACAAATATGATCAAAAATAAACTTTGATACCTCTTCAGCTGTGATTCGGGTTGTGCTTGTTGCTTCCGCCCATCGTGTCATGTAGTCAACACCCATGATGATGAAAACCTTCCCTGTAGAAGTACGAGGTAGGGGACCTATTGCATCCACACCCCACTTTTCAAAAGGGCCATAAGATATTATTGGGACTCGAGACTCATATGTTAGTCGTCTATCCCCAGCAATTTGGCATGGCTTACATGCCTTACACCAATATTGGATATCACGATGTAGCTCGGCCAAATAAACCCTGCTTGTAAAATCTTCCTACTTGTAATATCTTGAGAAAAGTGACCACCACAGACATCATCATGACATGAAAGAAGAATTTTCTCTATCTCTTGCACACCTGGTACTCTCCTCAAGACCAAATCTTTCCCTTTGTGATATAAATCATCCTCGATCAACTGGTAAGGTGTGGCCTTCTTAACTAGTCTATGTCTTTGCACCTTGTCTAAGTGTTTGGGACACTCATCTGCTTGTAGAAAGAAGATAATGTCTTTTAGCTCCTCTTGACCTTGATATTTGGGTTCATATAGTTTCACACCTCCTACCGCCATTTGAAGTTTTTCATTTGCGAGTAAGTCTGCTTGCTTGTTATGAGTTCTCACAATGTGTTATACCTGTGTTGCTTTGAAACCCTTTATCAAAGCTCTTACACTACTAAGCCACTCAAACAATGTACGATTCTTGCACCTCCAAGTCCCTTGGATTTGCCTGACCACTAGCAAAGAATCACCTTTTATAACAAGTCTTTGTATGCCTAATTCTTTGCATTCTTCTAACCCAAGGGTTAGAGCAGCATACTCAGCCTCATTGTTAGAGTGAACACTGGGTAGAGTGATACCTTTTCTAACCATTACCTCCTTTTGTGGGTTCAAAATGATGATTCCCCCTGCTGCTTTGTCTTATTGGCGTTGATAAGCTCCGTCAAAGCATAAAATATGGGCATTATCAATCTCCTTCACTTTGAACTGTTTTGAGCCTTCCTCTCTTTGTAGTCGTGATCCTTCCCTTTCTCTCACTTTGTAGGTGAGAATGTCTGCAAGTCCTGCTCTTGTGCTATCTTCTACAAGGAAAGTGTATTCAAATTCTTGGAGTTCAAGCACCCACTTTGCTATTCTAGATGAGAGGCTCATGTGTTGTACTACATATGGTAGATTGTGCTCTAAGGTGAGAAAAACAAATGGCACAGGGAGAAGATACGATCGAAACTTCCTTACCGCAAACAAGATTGCAAAGACCACTTTCTCCATTTCAATGTATCCCTTCTCGGCCGGAGTCATCACCTTGCTTGCAAAATAGATCCGCCTCATGTATGATGTTTTAGGATCTTTTTGCATCAAAACAACACCAATTGCTTCGAAACCTACACTTGGAGTGACATAGTAGGTCTCCTTTGGATCTGGTGGCATTAGGATTGGGAGAGAGCTAAGAATGCCCTTCACTTCTTCAAAACATTTTTCATGTTCCCTCCCCCATTCAAATGTAGATTGGCTTGCCAACCTATGCAAAGGGGCAATGGCTTCTGCTAGGAGATGGATGAAGCGAGACATGTACCTCACTTTGTGGTTGAAGGTCATTAGCTCCTTAGTTGTTGTTGGTGGAGATAATGACAAAAGGGCCTCTACTTTAGAGGGATCCACTTGAATTCCTTGTGAAGAAACCACATGGCCTAGCAAAACCACCTAAGATTCACCGATATGACACTTCTCTGGGTTGAGTTGTCCCCCAAATTGATGGAGCCTCTTAAGCCCCTCTTCAACCTTTTGACAGTGAAGTGATCTACAACTATAAATACAGAAATCATCCATAAAGACTCTTATAGATTTTCCAAAGAATGTCTGAAATACAAATATTGGGAATCTCATGAAGGTGCTAGGAGCATTGGTGAGCCCAAAAGGCATTACTCTGAATGCAAAACATCCCCAAGGTGTGATGAAGGTGGTTTTTGGTTGGTCCTCTTCTGCTATTCTAATTTGAAAATATGCTGAATACCCATCACACACAGTGTAGCATTCGTGACCTGCTACTTCATTCAAAATTTCATCTTGGAAAGGGAGAGGGAAGTGGTCCCTCTTTGTCGCAGCGTTGAGGGGTTTGTAATCCACGCAGACCCTCCACTTACCATTCTTCTTGGGAGTGACTACACTAGGTGATACCCATTCAGAGTCGGATACTGGATAGATAAAGCCAGCCTTCAAGAGTCGATTCACTTCTTGTAGGAGAGCCTTTTGTTACACAGATCCTAGTCGCCTTAACTTTTGAGCCACGGGTTTGGTCCCTGGTTTCAATTCAATTCGATGCTCTATTACATCTACACCTCTTATTTGTGAGTAGTCAGTGATAAACAAATTGGGATACCTCCTTAACATATTGATGTAGGACCTCTTCTCCTCACAAGTAAGATCTTTTGCAAGCATCTTCTCATATCCTTCTTCAAGGTGGTGGCATCTTTCATCCCCTCGTGTGTGATTGTCTGTTGGCTTTTCTTCTATAGGAACATCTTGAGTGTTGGCGTTGAATACAATTCCCATTACCTCCAAAGAAGACTCCTCTTCACTGGTTGATGCTTCCTCGTCACTTGAGTAAGGACTCTCCTTCTCGCTCTCTTCATCTGCCGTGGTTTCATAGTTGATATCTAGTTGCTTTCCTTCTCGCCAATCATACACCACCGGTTGACCCTTCTTAAGAATCAAACGACCACTTCCCCATTTTTGATCTGCATTCACAGCAATGAGCCAAGGCCTCTGTAGGATGATGGGATAGCCCTCCCCCTTAGCTGGCATGACATACATATCCACTCGTGCATCTATGTTACATACAGAGACTTTTACATTTTCAATGATCCCCAAACACTTCACACTTGAGTTGTTGGCTAGCCTAGCTTGACAATTAGAGGACTTTGTAATTTCAAGCCCTAACTTTGTGATCACACACATTTGAGCTCCACCATCAACACATACATTAGACACCTTTTTACCCCTTATGTAAGCATCCACAATGGGTTCCACATCTTTTTGTAGCTTTGAGGCCACAACCTTAATGGAAAGATTTGCTTTCTTTTTTGGAATTCTTGTACTTACCAACTTTGGCCATTGCCTTCTTACTTTGGCTGATAGGTGTAGAAGTTGAGGCCATGAAATGTTTGGCTTTTGGGTTTGTAAATCCTCCAGGATGTTGTAGGGCTCTAGCTCCTTTCCCAATGGAAAGTCGTTGATACCAATTTCCCTTCGCCTTGATCTTTTCTTCTTGCTACTTTGAGCTTCTTCCATCTTTGACTTCTTCTTCTTGTCCCTTTTGGCTGAATTTGTTCCTTCACTTCTCATGTCTTCATCCTTATCATGTGCTCTTGTGCGTTTTTCTGCCGACATAACATCAAAGTTTAGAGTATGCTCATCTATTACCTCTTCTAGATTGATGATGTTGACTCCTCTTTCTTCCTCCTCATGTGGGACGGGAGGTATATTTGCTGGTGGTGGTGGTCGACGAAGGATTTGTGGGCCTTGAGCTAGTTCTTGCTGCACAGTGAGAGGAGGCGGTCTGGGGGGATATATGTCTCCCGGAAGTCGCCTTGGATGTGGACAATTGTACATGCCATGGCCCATTTCATTGCAATTCCAACATCGCAACTCTTAGCTTGTCTTCGTTGATTGCGATTCCCTTCTCTTGGTTGTCGTTGTTGAGGTAGGCCTTGTACTAGATTCATAGTGAGGTTCTCAAGCTGTTGAGTTAGCCTTTGTAAAACCTCTTGTTGAGAGTTATCTCCTATTTGTGAAGATTGTGCAAGAGGGGTCCTAATTGGTGCTTCCATGGTTTGTGAAGACTCCCTCTCACTCACTTCATTCAAACCCCTTGCTCTATGTGCTTGGAAGTGTAGTTTTCTAAACTTGATGATGGCTACCTCACGTGCTTCTTCGAAGGTGGATGGGAATTTTAGCTCTACTTTAGCCTTTAAAAGTGTATACAAGCCAACCATGAATCTCTCTTTTTTTAGAAAGTTAGGTGCACCACCATGATTTTCTAATGTAGCCTCCCACCTACCCCATAGATTGACAAAGGTTGCTTCATAAGAGGGATAGTCTTCAAGTGATACCTGCTTATGTTCAATAAGACATTTTCATAGTCCTTCAGAAGTATCACCTTGCCCGAACTTGGAGAGGAAGCTTGCTCGCAGTCTCTCCCAATTGGACTTGATTTGGGGTTGCAAGGTCTCATACCATGCTTTAGCTTCTGCTTTTAGAACCAACGGGAAGGCTCGTAGCTTTACTTCCTCTTCATCTCTCCCGGATATGAGATGTGCCATCTCCAAGTTGTCAAGAAACTCTTGCGCATCTTCCCCACTTCTTGCATAGAACGTGGGAAAAGAACTTGACATTTTGTTTAGACTTTTTGAAATTTCTTTTTTTTAAAGAAACTTTTCTCTTACGGGCCGCACAAGATTGTTGACACTATAAATCTGATTACATTAAAATGAAGATGTACACATCCATTGTTAATTCGTACTTTATCATAGGTAGAATAAATGGATTAATTGAAGCATTGATTTCATTGAGGCGAGTGGATCCAAATATCCTCCTTATGATAGATTGAAACCTAAACTTAGTTGCAATGATTATATGAATGGATTGCCGAGCAATAGGCCTAAAAGGTTCATTGTTTTGATCGTGATTCATGTGCTACTCCTCGTTGTTGGTTTGAAGACCTCGTTGCTTCATATGGCCCTTGAGCACCCCTTCACCACTCCTTGTTCCTGCCTTTAAAACAAAATGAAAACGTGAACATCAAAAGAAGTTTCATAATTGATGATTGGAAGTATAATTGGATTGGGTGATGCCAGTATTTCTCTAAGTCTTTCTGCACCAAACATAAAAACAATGCGTTGCTGAAAAAAGACTTTTCTATCTATGTGAACATTTACTCTAATGTGTTGTGCAAAATGAAATGGATAGATGGGAACTCCATTGTTCATCACTAAAAAATTTGAAGGTAACTTGGAAATATGTTCCTCCGTGGGGGCACCACTTTATGAGGGCGAGCTTTTTGAAATGGGGCCTCTAAACCCAAACCAATGGGCCTACCCTCACAAAATGTTCGTAAAGAGGTACGCACACTACTTGGGGCACCACCTTCTTTTGGGAGTGGAGAAGGAAACCAATCAAAATAACACTTGCACTCACCCACTCAAACAACACACTTTGAAAACCCCCTTACTCTATATACACTTTGGACACTTGAACACCATCAACGATTATGCAACCCAATGCCGTGCATCAAAATGAAATATGCAATTTGTGGAATAGCATTCACCTTCTCCCCATAAGAATACCCATAATACATCCAAACTCTTCCTCTCTCAAGCACTCATCAAAAAATCATGCGCACAAGACTTGCCTCTCAAACACACAAGAGAATCACTTACATCAAACTAACACACTTTGCATAGAGAGCTCATCTCCATCTATGCAATGCCGTGACACAAATAAAATCACCATGAGAGGTAGCCACATGCATATGTAATGAAGCAAAAGAGAGTTGGATTGAGAAATTTCTTCAGACCAATTGAATAAGTGTGGAGAAACAAACCAATGGTAAATTGAGAATAGAACACTTACTTGATTTCTCGCACACCTTTTAAGGGGAGGACAGACGTTGGCTAACCATCACGAATTGCGACACTTGAAAGTTTTGAAGATGATTTCATGATCATTAACATAACCATGAGAGAGATCATGATGTATTTACAAGTTATTGAGGTGCTACAAATGATTTATTGGGTTGATGGAGTAAGAGATTGTAGAATGGAAAGAGTGGAGAATAGAGTTGCACTTCCTCCAAAGAGGAGGGTTAGGAGGGAGGATGTGAAAGAGGGAGAGTTGGGGTTTTCTCTACTATTGATCAAGAAAACAACATGAAGTTGAAAATATAGGTGTGTGTCCTTGAGTCTCTCCAAGGGGGACTATTTATAGTTGTGTAGGAGTGGGATTATGCTACACTTAATTAGAGTAAGTGATTAGACCTAATTAAGTGTCCTTTGACCACTCATTGAATATTGGACATAAAAGGGACTATTTATTTACCAAAATATCATTTTAGACCGTGAAGGCTCCATAGGGGTGCATAATGTAGGTGGGCCCCACCATGAGGCCCTACGGGTGGCTCCTGCGGGGTATCTCAACTTGTTTGTCTTGGCATTTAGAAAGCATCTTTAGGTTGGTCCCATCACATGCAAGTGACCTTGAACACTCATTGCTCTTCTAGAAGATGAGTAGGGGAAAAATAAGATCTCACCCTCTTGATTTACTTGATTTACAGTTCCCTTTTGCTGCGAATCTGACAGATTTACACTATTTTGACCATAACTTTTTACCTGTAGCTCGGAATGACATGCTTCAAAAGGCAAAATTGACCTTCTCAACATGTTTGATATGAATTTGGACTATTCTTCATGCCCATGCACTAAGGAATTCGGTTTGGAAGGTCCACACTAGGCTAGGGAACCTTTTGCTTCCAAGTCTTCTTGTATGGGCCCTTTGCTTGTATGCATCTAAGGGGAATCATGCTTTTTCAAAAGGCTATGATGCTTAAACAAATAGAGGAGGGCCCAATATTATTTGCTTGTGAAAAGAATATACAATTGGAGTCTTTTTGAAAGGAGAGAAACTATATGTATATTCTTAAGAGATATTGGGTCACCTATGTAGGGGGCATAGAAGACTTGTAGAGAGGGACCATAATCTTTGGTAAAGACAAGTGGAGAGTTGATTTCCATGGGAATTTATCTATATGGGGTGGAAGATGGATATATTATTTTTCTACTACTAATTCACAAGAGGTAAGAAAGTTTGGGGGTATATATTGGTTATTGTATGCTTATTCTATTTACAAAGCAAAAAAGAAAAGGGTGGTAATATAAATATATGACTAAGGTGACATTTTTGGGAAGAGTATAATGTATGTGTCGCCACAAAGGTTAAACGAAGAGGGGGAATTTACTCTAGATAACTTAATAGCGTAGAAAAATATATACACATATGAGGAAGAGGACGTTGAGTAGGCTGACAAATGTTGCAAAAAGATGGTTACCATTTTATGCCACTCAATGAGAACTGTAACCGTGTGCCAATGTTCTCCCAAATAGCCTTCCAAAACAAACTCGTGAATTGGGGATCTCTGTCAGAGACTATTCTCTCAGGCATGCTATGTAATCTGAATATCTGGGCAATGAACAGTCTCGCTAAATGGTCCGGCTTGACTATTTTCTTCACTGGAATGAAATGAGCTTGCTTGCTAAATCTATCAATAACAGTTTAGATACCATCGTGCCCACTCTGTGTCTTTGGGAGATCAAAAATGAAATCCATAGCATTACTTTCCCAAGGGCGGGTGGGAATGAGTAAAGGCTGTAACAATCCCTGTGCTTTATGCATGTCAAACTTGACCTTCTGGCATACCAAGCAACCGCATACAAAGTTGTCCATGTTCTTCTTGAGTCTCGGCCAAAAGAAGTAACGCTCCACACCGTTCAAGGTTGTGTCAATGCCGCGGTGACCCGTAAAAGGTGGACAGTGGCATTCGGTTAGAATCTTTTCCCTCAACGGTTGTGTAACGCACAACATTGTTTTCTTCAACAAGTAGCCATTCCGTATGGAATATCTCGCTCCTACCTCCCTATTCTGTATTCGAGTGAATACAGTAGAAAAAAATATGGATCTGTGTGTACTGATCGACCATGTGCTCGAAGCTTCTATGATGAATCGCGGAAATAGCCAAGGCTAACGGCTTCCGGGACAAAGCACCTGCCACCAAGTTCTTTTGTCCCTGAACGTGGACAATTTGGAAGTGAAACTGTGACAAGATGTTAGCTCGCCGTATCTGCTTTTCCGAAAGCTGCTTCTGTGACAAGAAGTAGCGTAAACTCTGATGATCAGTGAAGACCGTAAAATCGGCTCCGAGTAGGTAGTCGCCGCTGAGTAAGAGCATGGATAACCGCCAAAAGCTCTTTCTCATAAATCTATGCTATAAATTCCGGCCTTGAAAACAATCGGACCTCATAGGCAATGACATGGCCTTCTTGCATTAAGACCGCACCCGGACTACGACCACAAGCATCAAAATATACTTCGAATGACTTTTGCAAATCCGGCAAAGTCAAAACTGGTCCCGTAGTCAATTTCTCTTTCAAAGTCCGGAAGGCAGTCACCTCTGTGGGTCCCCACGAAAAAGGGACTCCTTTCCGTGTCAGAATATGCAAAGGGGAAGCAATCTCTTCAAACTTTCAAATGAACCTCCGGTAGTAAGAACATAAGCCCAAGAAGCTTCTAACTTCATGAACATTCTCAAATCGGACCAATCACGTATAGTGTCAATCTTGGCCGGGTCAATATGTACACCTGCTCTACTGAGACGATGAGTCCCAAAACGTGTATCTCCAATAAGAAAAATTCACTCTTCTTGGCATTGATTACTAACTTGTGATCTCACAATGCCTGAAAGACCTGTAACAGATGGTTTCTATGTTCTGTCTCATCCTTGGAGAAGACTATAATGTCATCAAAGAAAGTGCCAACAAAAGATCTGTGCTCTCTGAAAATCCTATCCATCATTTGGTTAAAAGTCGCTGGAACATTGGTAAGGCCAAAAGGCATCATAAAAAATTCATATAAATCGAAGCTCGTTCGAAAAGCTGTCTTGTAGACATCTTCGGGTGCAATTCGGATATGATGATATCCGCTTTTCGAATCGATCCTGCTGAAACAAGAAGATCCCTGTAATCTGTCAAGAATATCATTGATCCTCGGAATTGTAAATGTGTTCTTGATGGTGATCTTATTGAGATCTCTATAATCAATACACATTCTCCAAGATCCGTCTTTCTTTAAAACCAACAACACCCGAGAGGAGTAGGGTGAAGTACTTGGTTGAATAAGACCCTTTTCCAAAAGGTCGTTCACTTAGTTCATAATCTCTTCATTCTGGGTTCGGCTCACACGGTAAGGTGGCCGGTTCGGTGGTGTGCTTCGAGGTATCAGATCAATAGTATGATCCTCAAGACGAGATGGAGGCAACTCGCCTGGCAGGCCCTCAGAAAAGCAATTGGCACGAGTGTGGAGAAAAATCTTGGCGTTCTTTTTCAAGGTCAAAACATATTACCTTCAATCATCATTCAACTCTCTCCAGAAAATCAAGTAAAGAAACTGAATTTCATCAAGTATAATCTCTTTGCCCTTCATTTGTCAAAGTCACTTTCTAAGCCAAATAGTCAACCACAGCTTTGTTCTTGTGGTACCAAGGGATTTCGAGGAGGACATCACAACCTTCTTAAGGTCATTACATAGAAGTCCTCGTGCCCTAAATACCCCTGATATTGCAAACGAAGTTTGCCAATGATCGGTGTAATGGCAACATCCCGTTCGAGTGCCGCTAGAAGTGCATCCGCTTATGGCCTCAGCTTGTCGGGCGTAATTCCAAGTCCAGCCGCCAATTCAAAAAGTTGGCCTTGGCTCCTCCATCAAAGAAAAACGAGGGCTTTCTGATCTTTAACTTTGTCCTAAGTGCGGCAAAGTTTTGTACTTTCATTGATTTGATTTGGTTCGGGCCCACGCAATGTTATACCAGTTCTGCTTTCATCTTCCTTTTCTACCACGTTCCTCTGCTGCTCTAGAACTCTCTGGCATGTCTTCAGTCTGTTCTTGCTGTGCCTTTTTAGGGCGCTTCCCGGAGACATGCCCATGTTCCCTGCATCCAAAACACTTCCCCTCTTCTTTGATGTAGTTGGCCCTCTCTCGAAGAGTGAACCGGGTCGTGAATCCTTGTCTTTCTTTTCTTGGGAACTCTTTCTCTTTCTAGTTTCATTATTAGAATTCTGTTGGATTCTCTGAGTCAAGATCTCATCAGTGGGGTAAGTCAAATTGCGTGAATGTATCGCAACACCCCGTTCCGCATGACCCATCAATTCTTGAATAGAATTCAAGTTTTGTTCTAGGCAGTAGTCTCGGATCCCTGTAGGGAGTCCGCAGCAAAACCGCTCAATCTGTTCGTGAAAAGAGACCTTTGTAAATGAAGAGGTTGGTAGAAAATCTCTTGCAATAAGCATCCAAAGAATCTCCCTTGGTCATCCGAAGATGGTTCCAAGCGGTTCGTATATCTCGTCGTACTCCCGAGTCAGCCAAGAAGAAAATAAAGAGCCTTTTGAATTTCAACCATGTAACTGGAGCTTTTTTCCTCAGAAGAAGAGTGGACCACCATGTTCAAGCATCTCGGAACCTAGAAAAGGATTCAAATTTAATCGACTGTACACCTTCTTTAAATTCTTTTGTTTTCTTGCTCTTGTCGGCGAGGAAGTCATATTAGTTGGCTCTATAGAAGTGCTTCTTTTCAAGAGTGCCTGTCCATGTCTTTCTGCGAGTACAGGTTTCGCTTTTCTGCACTCGTTTGTCTTTTCGCCTTTCCTCCCTACTTGAGAGGAGAAGCGATGGCCACACGCCACCCCGAGTAAATCTTATCAATCGGGTAATTCTTCAGGTGTTTCGCCAATCTTGGGTCCCTGGAGTACTTAATCAATTTGTTCACGCATATCCCAATCTACAGTTGACGTTTGTACTCCTTTCTAGCAAACTTGTCCGAAAAAATTTGCCGAAATCTTCATTCTTTTCTTCAGTTGAGGCCCCTTGGGTCCTTTTATTCTTACAAGGGATGCAAAAAGCAATTAAACTCCAAAGCAAAGTGTTCCAAAAGCAATAATCCCCAAAAGCTGCCCCAAAAAGCATCAGCATAATTTGCGAAATTCCGTACAGTAGCCTACGCTTTTTGCAGACCTTCCACGTTATCAGCATGTTAGCACAATTTATCGAGCTACCATGTCATCAACCTTTTAGCGCGATATGTGGGTAGTCCGTACAGTCAGTATCCGTACACTTGCTGCTATGTTAGCATTGTGTGTCCGGCCAGTAATGCACGTTGGTGCAACCAAAGTGTGTTGACCATAGAAGATGGCCTAGTTAGGGATGTGTATGCTAGCAGGTGCATGACATAGAGCTAGAGTAGCTACAAGAATCCTGGGCAGACAGGTACCAGGTGATGTGTATTGATGATGCGGTTTATAGGCAAAAAGGGTACCTGAAAGAGCCTAATGTGATGGTAGGTGAGGGAGGCTCAAGGTGCAGGTTTTCTGCCTGAGGATGTAGAGCCTGAAGTGTTGAGGGAGCTGGTCGAGACGGCTTATCAAACGGAGCTACAGAGTGGAGCTTTGAAGCTGGAGTGTATGGGAGAACTGAGACGGACTGGCCAGATGATGATAGGTGGTCAGAGGCAATTTGAGGTGATAGATGTGTAGAGCTTATGATGTGGGACGTGCTGGTCTTTTCAAATTGTCAATTAGAGTCTCAGTTGCTAAGTTACAGAGCTTCAAAGTTTTCTCAAGGGTCGATTCTGAGCCGGTTTGACTGCCTCAATCGATGTGCCATCAGGGTTTTTTTGAAGCTTGATCAGGTTCTGGATTGTGCTATACATGCATGCCAATCAGAGCCCAGAGCACGAAGTTATGGCCGATGGAAGTTGGCAGTTGGGGACGACCGTGGAGGATCTGGTATTTTTGATCATTTTGGTATGCTCAGTTCGAGGCCTCAGAGGAGTCGGGATGTAGCACGGAGGAGGGAGTTCGAAGCCGGGGAGTTGGGTTTTCAAGTGGAGTTTATGGCTCGAGCATTGGGTCCTTGTGAACCAATTATTCCAAGAGCTCATACTGTTGCATTATACATCAAAGCTGGGGTGACCAACGTGTCAAAGAGCCACCCATTTGTGCGAAGCTTTTGGTGGCTTAGAAACAAGTTAACAACACGAATATTCACAATTGAAGTGAGAAAAACTTCGCTTAAAATTATTCCACGTGGAGTTTCTTTAAAAAAAGCACCGATCCGATTGATATGTAAGCAGTCCAGGTGTTACCATGTCAGTTATCCGTATGTTTTCATGTCATCATTGCCACACCCGCAGCTCGTACAATGCCGCATCATTAGGTCATTTAATAGCACAACATCATGTTGTACAATGTCCACACCATCATCGTACAAAGCTATTTAGCTTGTCACACTTATGTGTCAAGGAAACCCATGAGGGCACGTATTTGGTGATGGAATAGTATCAATATCTTTATACCTCAACATGACCTCTCAATTACACTACATCTTTTGTATATAAACAAGGCTTCTGTCTCTTTATAATAAATCAGTGAGGGGGTGTCATGTGTATCTCTCTTGCTAACTATCAAAGTCGGTTGTGCCTCAAATCCACATGCTTTTCAAGGTAGAAAATTCACTTGTAGGAAATGGATCTTTACCATATCAACATACGAAAAATCCTATAGCCTCCTACGATCACAGTAGGTTGCGTTAGGAGCCGGAAAGTCAGTTATGTATTTTTTGTCTTCGATGCGTGTAGTCTACTGCAACTGTTGCCCTTTCTCTCACATTGACAGCACAGGTTGCCTTATTTTTCATAAAATGGGCTCTTTGATAGCTCTTTCGGCTGCCATGCAGGGTCGCTTGCTTGGGGAAAGGATAACGCATATCCAACTTGTCTCCTGCATGTGTGTATGCTCTACTAAGCATTCGTCGTTGATTTTCTACATGGTATCACAAGAAGGTTTCATCACAAAGGAGAATAAGCGTTGACGAGGTGCCTTGCATCAGGAGTGAGGAAGCTAATGTATTCAGAATAGCAAACCCAATAGCATGTGACCCTGGTGACGAAACCCCACGTCAAATGAAACCGGTTCTATCCTTTGACCCTCTTGACAAAATGCAAGCTTTCATGCTGTCAAATCTCGCAGCAATGAAACTGAAGCCAACTTCACAAAGGTCCCAGCTTGTGACCTAAAGCAGGAAAGTTTGTTGCCTGAAGAGAGAAACACTCTTCCTGAAGTCATCCTCCAAGTAATGACATCCCTTGAATCCAACATGGCCTTAGTTGTATCTCATTCTATTTACCGGGACATCATATCTTCATCCCCTTCTTTATAACTGGTCATCGTATCATTTACCCGGCTTTCATAAGCTCTTTATTAACTACACAATCTCAAGCCTCAACTTCAACAATCAATACTGTCAATCCTCTTAGTAAATTTATGAATCCAGCCTCTATCTTTTTCCAAGCCACCCAATACGGCCAATACAAAAAAAATTATTGCTTAACAATCCATTTTCTTGTTATACAAGATTCTCTTTCATTTCAATCACATCCATGCTTTACCTCCTCCGGCTGCCTCATTCTCAGCTCCTAGATTTCAACATTATGAAGCAGGAAACAACTCATTCTAGCTGGATCTCATGTTGCTCTCGATCGAGCATGTTAATTGGGCAGGGAATGATGACAAACTTGCTAGTGTATTTGTCATGCAACCAAGATAACACGTGAGACAAAAGTATGTCTCAAGGCTACTCTCATATGAATTGGCCACTAGACTAGAAGTTCTTTCTTATGACATTATTGCCCACAAATTTGGCACCAAGCTTATATCTTCGTACTTTCACTATTTGCGCAAAACATGCAAATATACGCGAGGTTAAAGAAATAAATTGATCCATTATGGCCTACAATCTTAGCATCAAGGCTTTTTCTTAGTTGGATAGCGTATACAAAATCTGTCAAATTTTGTGATGTTAAAAAGTAGATCACTATTTAGGGGATTAGTTTGTGTTCAATTGAAAATTAATATTGAAGTGGCTTGGTTCAAAATTTGATGATGCTTGTTTTGTCCACTACAAAGTGTATTTCAATTATCCTGCCATTATGTGTAATTCTTATGCTTATGCTGTCTTTCTCTTCTACTAAATTCTAAAAGGTTATCTCATTCTTTTTTACACTCTTTTACTTTTCCACAAATCACTTTTTAAGAGGTGACATCAATATTTGGAGGCGATCTAGAGCCTTCACATATAACAAAGTGTTTTGCCACAGAATAGGAAGGATTCGCCATTGTGTGAAACTAGAAATCAAAACAGACCAATTATAAAGCTCCATGTGGTCCTAATTGTAAAGCTCCATGAGTATCGACAACAATAGGAGTGTTTGCTTTCTCATACAGTGGAATTGACGTTTTTTCCACAGTCTATACATGTATGGCAAATAAACAACATTTTTCAATGGTAAGTTTTTTTGTTTTTTATTTATAATAGCATTTTAGAACATATTGTAAAACTCTTTATGTTCTTTGATCTAATAATATCATAACATGTAGTGTGTTGTTTTAGGTATTGGTTAACAGTTTTGGTATTGCAATTAGTTGTTATACGATTCTTGTTGGTATTTTTAGCGTCCTTATGTTCGGAGACACGATGCAGTTACAAGTGATCTTGAACATGACACGTCACTTCTTAGCGTTTAAGGTAGCTATTTGAACAATCATAGTCACTTCTATTACGAAATTTTCATTGCTTTTGACCCTAATAGCAAGTGAGATGGAGAGTTAGTGTATAAGATATTTTGGCTTGAATAAAAGGTCGTATAGATTGCTAATGAGTATAACGTTGCAATTCATGCTTATTGTCATGACTATAAACATAGTTTTTGCTCTCCCATATTTTGGGTATATCATTGAACTTGTAGGATTACCAATGGCGACCACCGTTTGAATGATCTTTTTGTGCATATTCTATTTATAATGTGCACGTACCTCTCCTTCAAGGATATCATTAATTTTAAGTTGAATTCTTGAAGGCGTAGTAAGTTGCACAAAGCAAAAATGAAATTGTATTATTTTGTTGAGATATTTTAATATTTTTATATAGTTTTTGTATTTTTATTTATTTTAATAACATGCAAATAATTTGGATAACATGTAAGTAATGTTGAGTCACTAATTAAGTCACTAGTGAAAGTAAAAAGTATTTTTTAATACAACTTGTAGTGAGGGATTATAATTTTCTTGTTACGCTCGTTTTTTTTCGACAACAATAAAAAATTTAGTTTTTTTAGACTGTTCAAAACATGACATGAAAAAAGTTGTACAACATGATTCATGCTACTAAATTTTTTGTTGGTGTCTCCAGAAAAACGAGCGTAACAAAGAAATTATATCTTTTCATTGCAAGTTTTTCCTAAGAAATACTTTTTACTTTCATTAGCTACTTAGTTATTCACTCAGCATTACTTGCATATTATTTGCATGGTATCCAAATAAATATAAACGCGAAAGCCATATAAAAAATGTTGTATACTCAACAAAGAATGCAATTTTATTTTTTCTTTGTACAACTTACAAGGCCTTCAAAAATTAAACTTGGAGTTGATATACCTTTGAAAGAGAGATACATATCAAGTATCCCTCCTTATCCCTCCTACTGTACTAGTTCCAATCAAGACATATACTTCAGTGGTTTGTTTCAATGTGAGTTTTCCACGATGACATTGCAAATATAATATGCACGAAAAGATAATGCAAATGGTGGTTGTCATTGCCGATCCTACAAACTCAATGATATATCCAAAATATGAGAGCAAAAGTTATGATTATAGTCATGACAAGGAGCATGGATTGCAATGGTTATACTCGTTAGTAATCCATACAATGACTCTTCATTCAAACCAAAATACCTTATGCGTCAACCCTCCATCTCACTTGCTATTGGGGACAAAACAATGAGAAATTCATAATAAGAGTGCCACGGTCATCCAATATAGAGCTGCCTTGGACGCTAAGAAATGATTTGACATATTCAAGGTCACTTGTTACCGGATCATGTCTTTGAATATAAGGATGTCAACAATGCTAAGAATCGCATAACAGCTAATGACAATACCAAAACTGATAAGAAATACCTAAAACAACACATTGCATGTTAAGATATTGTTAGATCTAGAAACATCGAGAGTTTTATAATATGTTCTAAAAATGTTATAATAAATAACAATAAAAAAAAATTATCATTGAAAAATGTTGTTTGTTTGCCATAAATGTATAGACTGTGAGAAAAATGTTAATTCCACTATATAAGAAAGCAAACGCTCCTATCGTTGTTGGTATCCCATGGAGCTTTATAATTGGTATGGTATGAAAAAACCCCACCCCATCAAAACTGATCACTAACAAGAAGGCCAATGCGACGACAAAGTATAAGATATATGAAAGGGAGAGAAGCAATATAGAGCTTAACCTCTTTAACTATATTATCGACAATATTACAATCGTTATGTTGTAATAAAAAATATTCTCTTGTTCATTTTTATAATATCTATGTGTATATTATGAAGATGTGAAAAGCTATAAGTAAGATTGTCTGCTATAGAGACTCGTTAGGGTACCTAAGGTCTTTGAATAGAACATAATAATCAATAAACTTTCTCAAATTCGGAAAGGGTTTTGTAGGCTATGTGTTGATAGCTCAAGAGAAGACTATCCTCTTTTTGACACTTGTACATAAAAACAAATGCCTTAAAAATAGCATATGGCTACGTAGAGACTTAAAAGAATGTTTATCGAATCCGACTGATTTACGATGTAGGGGGAGGAAACAGAGTTCTTAGACCTGCAAATTGACAAAAAATATATATGAAAATGAGCAAAATGACTTTGTAAATATATACTAGAAAAAGTAGAGGACATAAAGTTCAAGTTAAACTATGATAATTATCAACGAAAAGAATTACTGAATCGAGAATTGTTGCAAATATTTGATTTGTCTGTTTTGATTCATAGTTTCGCACGTTTTGGTGAAATTCTTCCTTTCTTGTGGCAAACTCTCTGTTGTATGTGAAGACTTTAGATGGCATCCAAATATTGGTGTGACCTTTCGAAAAAAGATTTGTGGAAAGGTAAGAGTGTGAAAAAGAATGAGATAACCTTTTAGCATTTAGTAGAGGAGAATGACAGCATAAGCATGGAAATTACACGTACTGTCAGGATAATTGAAATACACTTTGTAGTGGACAAAACAAGCATTTTCAAATTTTGAACCAAGCCACTTCAGTATCAATTTTCAATTCAACACAAACTAATCTCCTAAAAAGTGATCTATGTTTTAGCATCACAGAATTTGATAGATTTTGTGTACACTATTCAAGTAAGAAGAAGCCTTGGTGCTAACACTAGGTTGGTAATGGGACACTTTTATGTCCTGGGACACTTTTATGTCCTGTTAAGTGACCATTTTCCTTGAATTATGTCAAGAGTTTCAAAATGAATTTTGAGGTGCTATCTATCTAAGAAGTTGTTTCATGAGCTGAAAAAAACTTGACATTTTTTTGGAATATCAATTCCATCTTTAACCTTGTCCTTGCACAACATTTCAAAACCTAAACTGTGTAAAAAAACGGGTCTTGTTTTTGCCTTTTTTCAACTTTTTGTAACTATACCACTCTAGAATTCATGTTTGTGAGGTCTATAATGCTAGAGAACTATCTTTAGTAGTCCTCAACATGTCCTGATGCTTCTAGGGAGAAATAAGTATTAAAGTTGTAAGTTATGACCAAATTACAAAAATTGTCAAATCTTATTTTTTAGCCAATTTTAGCTCTTCTATGATTTTTTTGGTGGATTTCATGATATCCAAATGCATTTTTTATTTTCTATGTCGCATATTGTAACATAAAGCTAATATTCCTTGAGTTTTGGGGCACCTAATACCCTATTTTGCATAGTACACAACAATGGTTGATTTTTTCAATTATAGAAGAAAAGTGTTGAACGAGCCAGCAGAGGATCACACCCACATTTTTGCTCACACTCATCATTTTTGTAACCATTGATTGTAATAAATGTCTTTCCGACATTGATTTTGAATTAAGCCATTCATTAAGTAACGGGACTCAATTGAGTTTCCAGCTTGTAATCCCGAAGTAATTTCACTTGCTGATATAATTAGTTAGAGATGTTCTCACCTCCAAGGCTGAGGTATATAAGCCAAAGTTTTTGTAACCTAAGGAGATTCAAATTATTAATCAAAGGGAGTTTTTGAGCGCCGTGACTGTGTCTGAGAGAGAGTGAGAGAGAGAGAGAGAGAGAGTCTTATCTACTTGCTACGCGAGCTACGGAGCCGCCATTGAAGAAGCGACACCGCCATTGTGTTAGCAATGGCGAGAGCTACGCACTGATACCAAGAGTGCGCGCTATCGGCTTCTATGTGTGGTAAGTTCCTACGAGCTTCGGTGTGAGTTTTCTTTCAACTCATGTGTCGGAATAGAGCGTGTAGCATATCTATAGAACCACAACGAGTAGAGCTACGCATTAGTACCATCGGGGTCAAGTTTCGGTCACCTGTATTTTTCGGCTTGTCTTCATACGCGTTTACCGCACGGAGTGATTATAGGTTGATTTTGCAGTTCAAGTCTTTAGGGTGTTGTTCTTACCTAGTGTATAGACTTCCCCTTGAGTTTGAGATCGATTCAATGATTCTAGATCCTGTTTCGTATAGCATTCGTTCGTAGTAAGGATTTCAGTCACTTGCGTATTTTAGAACTTAGATTTGATTTCCTTAGTAGTGATTGTCATTAGAAGGTCGAGTAGGTGATTTGACACCCACCTAGTTGTTTCCATGCGCCTGCGGGTCAAGCTTCGTCCTCGTCTGACAAATTCTGTTGTTGGTTGAGTTCGCGCTATTTAGCTTCCGCTAGCGGCGTAACCGCCTTAACATTTGGCGCCGCTGCCGGGGACGAGAGCCCTAAGTAGGTGACCTTAATATAATCCTACGAGGTGAGTCGTATAAACTACTTTGTATACTTTAGTTAGAAAAGATCTAGAAGTGGTGGACTCCGAAGTTCTCGAGAGATTCTAGGAAGTGGGGTATTCCTGGGTCTTCCGTGTTGACAGTATTTTTAGTTTAGTTTAGATTTGTTTGTTGTTTTGTTAGTGTTGAGTAGTTGTTGATAGAAGAAGAATTTGCTAGTCCGTGAGTGACAGTGGATCTCTTTAAAACCACAACTACCAAACCCATTTTATGATTAGGAATAGCTTAGGTAGGACTTCATTTGATCCTGGTCTAGAGCTAATAATCATTGGAGTATTTGCTTGATATGGTTGATTGCATGTTAGATCACTAAACCGTCGAGTTAGTAGTGAAACTTGCAATAAACAAAAGTCAGAGAAATTTTCTGTGTATCTGGGAGTTGCTGAGCACTAGAGGAAGCTTTAGGAAGGATTCTGTGCCAAAAAAACTGGAAATCTGCAACTTTAGACATCATACGCGTATAATGTCTAAATGACCAAACAGAGACCAAAACAGAAATTTTGACTTTACCAGAGTGTTCAAAAGGGGGTTATACCCTAATTTCAACTTAAAACAAGAGCATTAACACTCAAAGAAACCCGAAAAGACAAGTCGGAGTCCAAGAAACGCAAAGAATAGGAAATTTTGGATTCAGATCTTGTTTTTACATTCAAACCTGACAAAAACACTTGAAACTCAATTATAAACATTGGAGAAGGCTTAAAACCAAGAATAGTCAAAATCTGGGACAAAAGACATCATACGCGTATAATGTCTTTTGGCACATCCACTGCTTATTTTTGATATCTGACCTGACAAGATTGTTACAAGCACTGTAGGAAGCATAAATATCAAGTTTTGACCCAAATTGATGAAAAAGACATCATACTCGTATGATGTCTTTGACCTAATTTTGGACATATTCTGATACTTTGCTAACACAGATACATTGTAATAGCTGTCTAGAGGTTATATTTCAAGTTTCATCCCATTTGGATCACAATTGACCCAAAAAAACAAGTCAAAAGCGGAAAATTGCCAAGAAAAGCCTAAATTAGCCATAACTTGCTCAAACAGAGTTCAAACTGAATTTTGTGAGTGGAAAGAGCATAAGGGGCCTACTGAGAGTGAGCATAACCAAAATAGTCTAAATCTGTGAAAAAAGACATCATACGCGTATAATGTCTTTTTCAGCATAACTGCAACAAAATTCTCACTTGATGAAACAGAAGTTGTCCAACTAACAAGATTAAACAATTGACCAAGTATCAATCAGTTTGGATCAATTCTGACCACAAAAACTTGGGGAAAACAAATTGCCGAGACGGAAAAGTTAAAGTCCTTTAGGGGAATTGATGAATTTGAGATCGGGCAGGAACCTCCAGAATAACCAACCAAAACAAGGGGAACAAGCAAGTGTCATATCAACCGAGGGAAGTGTAAACCAAAGTTGGGTGCAACCATTAGAGCCGATCTTTGAAGGAAGTGTCTCTGATACTTCTTCGGAGAGATCTTACGAGATTTTCACCGAACACTTGGAACACTTGAACCTGAACAACAGAGAAAATATGGCAGCACGATCATCAAACCCTTCCGTCACAATGAAGCTATTGTTCATAAAATACCAGTACGACAATGAGCAAGGTGCCAAGATCTACAAGGATGGAATGGACCGCTATTGTGTGAAGATAGAAGATAGACCTAGTGAGTTCAAGGACTTAGTGCCTGTGAGCTATAGCGGAGATAGATATCTAGATGACGAGGGTACCATGTACTTGGTAGTCCTAAACCCTAACATTGTGGACAAGTGGGGATTGATGGGCACCAAAGCCAAAGTAGATGAAGAACTCGAGGAGAAAGCACCAATAATGAACTTCCCTGATGCGAGGTTAAGAAGAGAAAATGAAACTACAAGGATCAACACTGATAACATCTATGTGGGGCTATACAAATATAATAATGGGGAGCAGGATCTCTATTATAGATGTGAAGAACCCTACACTGGAGAGTTGACAGACCAAAAAAGACTTTATGTCTTTACCTACACAGAGGGATCGGAAGTGAAAATTTCCGCTTACGATAAGTATGGGAGGTAATACTCAACAATGGGCAAGAAAGAATTAGAAGGATATACATACTTTGGGGGACCACTACATCAGCATTATGTTACTTCTAGCTCACCAAGACCAGCACCAACAAATGGAGTGCAAAACTCAATGACAACAGGGGGACAAAGAACTCAGGTTGCTGACTCTTTCAGTCAACCTCAGTACTCGAAGCCCAGACTAATGGGATCATTACATTCCAGAGAGTCAATGGATACGAATCGAGATAGTGCAGTTCCAATCCCCACGTATACCACTCCAGGTCCAAGGTTCGAAGCGGAACCATCACATTTACCTCCTAGTAGTAGATTCAGAGCAGGGGAACCGACAAGGGTAACCCATGAAGTCCATGATGCTAGAGAAAGCTTTAGCCGGGACACAGGAGCAATGAGATTGGTAGCAGACCATAGACGTATGAGACCATCTCAAGTAGCGAAGTGTATGCCAAAGAAGTATGGTGGTTAGGGAGATCCGTATGCACATGTGTCACTCTTTAAGCAAGTCTTAAGAGCTGAGCAGATAACAGATTTTCATACACAATACGAGGGATTTGGTCTTACTCTAGAAGGTACAGTGTTGACATGGTTTCAACCACTGAACATAGGGGGATTCCAGGACATTGACCATTTGCTAAGAGAGTTTGCTGAGGAATTCTCAAAACGAGGGATTAAGCACAATACGGTCTCACAAATATATGCTTTTAAACAAAGAGAACACGAAAAAGTGAAGGAAGCTTCAGTTCGCTTCAAACAATACATTGAGAGATGTCCAGTACATGAACGACCACAAGATGACAGACTATCTGTTCTCTTTATTGAGGGATTGAGAAACGACACTCTCAAGAAGGACTTGCACTTGAAAGCTTGTACAAGTTTCGAGCAAGTAACGAGAGAGGCATTGTACTTAGTGGATAACGGTACGGTTTATGGAGAGGTGTCAGCGGATACAGATTTTGCATCCAGTAGCTCCTCCTCCGTAGAGAGCGAGACTACCACTAAAAAGAATGTTCAAACAACAACCATGCCAAATGTAGAGCAAATGATGGAAGATGCTCTAAAAAGGATGGCACCATACCAAAAACCATTGCCACAAACACTGAAATGGTGTGCTATTGAACAAAAATGGACAAACCACCCAACAAAGGAGTGCTATTACAACAAAGGGTATGTAAGGGAGCGTCAGTATGCACCTCCTGCTCAATTAGCACCACCTCAGGTACATCCAGTACCTCGATACCCAACGGGAAATGTACTAGGACCTATGGGGATAGAAAGACCGCAACCGGTATTGGGACAACAACCACCTTTACCAGGAAGAACATTGATGTTCATAGCTCATGGAGGGTTAACAGGACAAAGACCATCCTATCCACAAAGGACGAATCACGTAGGACCAAGACCAGCTCTAGGACCCTGTTACAAGTGTGGAGATGACCATCTAATGAATGTTTGTCCACATACATAAATCATTAGAATTAACGCTTATTGCACTGAGTGTGGGGTTACTCACTTCATTGAGGATTGTTCAAAGAATCCAAACAAAGTGCAAAAGACGACATTGAATATGCTAGAAACTATTCCTACCAGCAGTGGGTCTGAAAATGAAACTCTGATACCAACGCAAGTTGTTACTAGAGCTCAAGCTAAGAAAACCACTAGAGAACCTGAGAAGGGAAAGTTAGCGACTGAAATGGTTAGTCAAGGACCGCGGAGTCAGAAAAACACATGGAAAGCTAGAAAAGCACGCATGAAGTTGAGAAAAGAACGTGAAGACGCTATTCTAGCTGAGGAACTAAAGCGAACGAAAGATAGATTAGAAAAACTTGAGAGTCAAAACGGGAAACGAGAGATGAGCCCGGAAAGAACGAAACAAAAGAGTATCAAAGAAACAACGAGCTTAAGCTCAGGGGGATCAGTGCTAGTCGACAAAGTACACGAACCATTGGACGCACTGATGAGAGCTTACGAAGCTAGGTTAAAGAACAACCAAACACAAGAACAGAGGTGGATGACATACCCAAACGCGGAATTGGAAAAGCAGAGACTTGAAATGTGCCAGAGAATGATCGAGACTGCACAAGCCTTATTAGAACCACAAAAGAAACAATGAATTGTGGAACGGAAAACCCAATTCAGCAAGAGACTATTGTTTCACGGGTAGCTGAAAAGACTCCCAGTGCACAAAAGCCTGAAAATACACACAAGGATGACCGCATAGTGTTGAACACAACCGATCAGGAGATAGAGAGTTTTCATCCAGTCATACAGAGGTCTTACGGAAGAGATGAGGATTACAATGAATTTTGGAAACAAGTGAGAGAGGCAAACTTTGCAAACGAGCTAAGTTGCCAAGCTAATCAGACAAATTGGGAAAAGGACATCAGGAATCCTCCCATAGTGGAATTTGAGGCAGGATCTCAAGTGGACTTGGATCTGCAATCTTACTGGGGAGATGGGGGCTCTGTTAGAACAATGGAGAGCAAACCTCACTCACTGAATACCTTACCTTCATACTTAGGAGAGTATGAAGCAAAATCCGAGACTAGAGCACTTCCCTCACGAAGAATCTCATCAGAAAAAGTCATGGACTCGCAAGGATTGATAGAGATCTTGTCAACACCAGTGACATGCACTATCACTCTAGCTGAGCTTTTGAGGCTAAGACCACATATGTGGACCACTGTAGGAAAATGCTTGGAGAAATTTGGGATAAAAGACCCAACATCGAGACTGCAAGAGGGTATACAAGAGCTGAGCAAACCACAAAAGAACGCTAAGCCTGTACCCTTAAACAAGGTCGGAGAGTATTGCGAAGGTGAAGAGGGGAATACAACCTTACCAGTTGAATTCCAAGGAGTGAACACGATGGCAATACTAGACAGCGGAGCTGGGGTAGCCATTGCTACAAAAGAAATCTGGAAAAAATGGGGGAAACCAGCAATAAGGAAGACTAGGTTGAAACTCCAATTAGCAGATGGACACATGGAGAAACCTATGGGGTTATTAGAGAAAGTTGTAGTGACTTCTTGCGGCATTGAATACGAACATACTTTTGCTATTGTCGATTTTGGCAAGGAGAATAACTATGATATCATACTGGGAAGACCATTCATGAGACAGTTGAAAATGGTCCAAGATTGGGGCTACGATCACATATACCTGAGAAATATGGAAACCACTACACGTGTGAACCTGAAAGACCATAGCTACAAAGATGTGAACCGAACACCGGTAGAGGAGTTTGATTCAGCTACTTTGGCGGGATCCGAATTTCCAGCTTGGTTAGGTAAACCCAAGGAGTTATGGATGTGTGGAGCTTCGAAATGTGGAAGTCTGAAACGAGAAGAATGTGTTTTAGAAAGGGCTATCGAAGACGAAGCTTATATAGGAGAACCCTTTCCAGAGGACACGCTTGAACCATTAGAATGGACACACATTCTAGCAACCCTAGATGTTTGTGCAATTCCGGATGGTCCCACAACGAAATTTTGCGACAAGGACGGGTACGACGTGGTTCCGTACTTCATGTTGAGAACTGTACTTGAAAAAGAAACTGAAAAGAACGATACACTGGAAAAGGAAGATGAAGAAGAGGTGTTTCACGACATTCCCGATCATCCAGAGTGGGGAAATGAAGCCGACAACGAGTCAACGGACAATTCAAGCGGAAACGAAGAAACTATAACGGATGTCAGATTTTATGATTTTCCGAACCAAACTAAACAACGCCAGAAACGCTATAGAGCAAAGAGAAAAACAAAGGGGGTTAGAACCAATCCGATGCCTAGAATAAGGGGAAAAAATCAATTCCTAATGCTAGTAAAGGCGGAAGATTGTGTTAAGGACAAGATTTCTGGAAGAATGAGAGGCAATGATTAAAAGAGCTTACGAAAAGACAAAAAAGGCTCAAGAAATCAAGTTCAAAGGAATGGAACGAAAACAGAAACAGAAAAATCAGAAAAGAATAAGCGCAACAGAGAACACACGGAGTCCAAGTTAGAACGTAGAAACAAGTACAGAGAGCTCAAGAAAACTCTGAAAGAAGTTTGGACGACAGAAATTGAGAGTGGAGAGGACGGAAACGCCAAAATCAAGGAAAACATGGATGTTCCCTCTCACTATAGGAAATTCACAATAGAGGATAGGAAGGTGGTATTAACCCCACCTATTCGAGAGAGAAAGGAGAACGAATCTTATGACGGACCGGAGGATGCAAAAAAAGTTGATTTAGCAGCTCGAGGTGAGACACCTAGACCGGTGTACATAGCCACAGATTTGTCTCCAGGCGAGGAAGAGAGACTTTTGAGTCTTCTCAGAGAGTATAGGGATGTGTTTGCATGGTCTTATAAGGACTTAAAGGGAGTTGACCCATCGATATGCCAACACACAATCTCACTGAAACAAGACGCAAAGCCTAGCAGACAGAGACCATACACATATAATGATACATTTGCTAAGCGAATCAAAGAAGAGATAGATAAGCTAATGGAAGCTGAATTCATATACGAGATTGAACACACCGATTGGGTATCTCCAATTGTGGTAGTACCCAAGAAGAACGGAAAACTCCGAGTGTGTGTCAACTTAAAGAAAGTGAATGCTGCAACAATCAGGGACAATTATCCCCTGCCGATAACTGATCATGTTCTAGAGCGTGTATCAGGGAAAACAGCATACTCCTTTCTTGATGGTTTTTCAGGATATAACCAGCTAGCCATAGCACTGGAAGATCAACATAAAACAGCTTTTGCAACGGAGTGGGGAATTTATGCTTATCGGGTTATGCCTTTTGGTCTAACCAATGCTCCCGCAACCTTCCAGAGGCTGATGACGCATGCTTTCAAAGAATACTTAAGGTTGTTTCTAGAAATATACATGGATGACTTATGTGTACATTCTCTTCTGAGAGATGAGCATCTAGAACACCTAAGAAAAGTATTTGAGAAATGTAGGACATATCGCATTTGTCTCAATCCTGAGAAATGTGTGTTTATGGTCCGACAGGGCAGAATTCTGGGACATATTGTCTCACAAAACGGAATATCCACGGATTTAGAGAAGATAAAAGTTATAGTGGATATGCCTAGACCAACCAATGCGAAACAAGTACAGAGCTTTATGGGACATTGCGGATATTATAGACGATTCATTTACATGTACGCTATAATAGGCCAACCACTTTACAGGCTAATAGTGAACTTTGAATGGACAGAGGAGTGTGAGGAATCGTTCAAGAAATTGAAAGAGGCACTCATTACTGCTCCAGTCTTGAAATCACCAGATTGGGAGAAGATATTCCATGTGCATATAGATGCTTCGGCATATGCAATAGGATGCATTCTGGCTCAGCCAGAAGAAGGAAACATGGATTTTCCTATCTGTTACGCCAGTCGACAGCTCAACAATGCAGAGAAGAATTACACCACAACAGAGCGAGAAGGATTAGGAATGATATATGCTGTGAAGAAATTTCGGCATTATCTTCTAGCCAACAAGTTTGTGTTTTTTACGGATCACCAAGCCTTGCTCTACCTAGTGAATAAACCATGCAATACCGGGAGAATAGTGAGATGGTTCATTATCTTACTGGAATTCGACTTCACGGTAGTAGTAAAGAAAGGAAAAACACATCTTAGAGCTGATCATCTTTCGCGATTGACGAATGGAGAAGACCCTATAGGAGTAGATGACGACATGCCAGACGCGTACTTGTTCAACATAGAAATGATACCGAAGTGGTCTCAAAATGTCGTTAACCTATTAACCTATGGAGGAGAGTTCGATAGAAGAGAATACAACCAGAAACATATTGCTATTCAGCAATCCAAGAATCTTCAATTGGTTGCAGGAAGGTTGTATCAATTGGGAAATGATCATGTTTTACGACTATGCATCAATCCTGAGGAATATAATATATATCTGCGCGAAGCACATGTTCAGGAATGTGCATTTCATTGTTCAAGAAGGAACACATATAGGAATTTGTTACAATTGGGAGTCTATTGGCCAGGAATGAAAGAAAGCGTACATGAATATGTCACTGTATGTATTGTATGTTCATCAAAACCGCCAGCAGAGTATTCGACATTATATCAGATAATGATCGCTCCAGAATGGAGTCAGTATATTGTTGAATATCTCACAAATAGAACTTTCCCAGAAGGAACGTCAAAAGCTCGTCAGAAATCTGTAGAGACAGAAGCTAGAGATTACGCTTTAATAGGAGATCAACTCTATAAGAGAGGTAAAGACAACCAGCTTAGGATTTGCGCATCAGAGTCTGAGTATGTGATAATCCTGGAGCAAGCTCATGGAGGAGTAGGTGGAGGCCATTTCTCAGGTGATAAGACAGCAAAACTTGTCTTAGCCGCAGGAATATGGTGGCCAACATTACATATGGACGCTGAGGAATACGTTAAACGGTGCGATGACTGTCAGCGGACCAAAGTACCACTTAAAAGAGATGATATGCCGCTTAGACCAATGATGGGGGCAAGAGCTTTTGCAAAATGGGGGATTGATTATGTCGGACCCATTTCACCTCCTGCATATAAGACTCATGCACAATACATCATTGTGGCTACAGACTATCTAACAAAGTGGGTCGAAGCAAAGGCAACTCAAAAAGCAGATGCCAGGACCACGGCACAATTTCTATATGAATACGTCTTTGTACGATATGGATTGCCAATAGAAATTGTGAGTGATCGAGGCACACATTTTATAAATGAAGTGATAGAGATCCTTCTAGATGAATTCATGGTAATCCATAGGAAATCAGCCCCGTATCATCCACAAGCAAACGGACAAGCTGAAGCAACAAACAAAACCATATGCACGGTCCTTACGAAGATTGTATCTGAGTCGAGAACTGACTGGGACCAGAAGTTGCATTCAACATTATGGGCATATAGGGTAGCATATAAAACATCAATAGGAACGACCCCATATAACATGGTTTTTGGGCTAAATGCTATCTTACCAATAGAATTCTTGATTTCAACCTTAAGGGTGGCTAAGGATCTAGAGTGGACAGGGCACGAGCTTTCTGATAGAATAGATGACCTGGAAAAGCTAGATGAGCTTCGCCTAAAAGCAGTAGCTTCTATCTACGCTCAAAAAAGGCGACAAAAAGAATTTTTTGATAAGCATGTGCGGACTAAAGAGTTTAAGGTTGGGGACTATGTCCTAGTTTACACTCTGAAACAGCATGCTAAGAAGCTTAAAAAGCGAGGGATGGGACCTCTGGTGATTAAAGATCTATCACCAAGTGGAGCCGTCAAGCTTGCTACATTAGACGGAGAAGAAATGCCCAATTGGATTAGTGGATGCAGAGTGAAAAAGTATCTTTTGCCGCTAACCCAAGACATGCTTCTCAAAATACATCAAGAAAAGCTGCGTGTCCAGAAAAAGAAAATGATTTTGGAGGAAGCGCAAGCCGAGGCGAAGGAAAGAATGGAGAAAAGAAAACTACTGCGTCAGAAACAACGCAATGAAGGAGCAATACGAATAAACGCAGTCAGTATAACAGAAATGGATAATGACAAAGAAGAACCCATCATTGAATGCAAAGTAGGAACCAACCAAATCAAAGCCAGAGCACTATTGGATTCAGGAGCTCAAGCTAACCTACTTTCACTCAGTTTGTATAGACAATTGACAAATGACACTAAACTACAAACTGCCAAGCAAGAGTTAAAGAGTTACTCTGAGAATTCAATCAAAACTGTCGGATGCACAGTTTTACATATACAGATTAACCAATATGTGTATCCTCGTATGTTTTACGTGGTTGAAGACCAAGCTACACAACAACCATTATTGCTAGGATAACCATGGCAGAAGCAATACAATGCAATGATTGATTGGAGTTCTAAATCAGTGCTTATCAAATACGAAGGTGAAAGTTAATCAGTTAAGTTCACCAAAGGAGAAGAGCCAACTCCAAAGGACGAATCCAAAGACAAAGGTAAACAACAACCAGAGAAAAAGAAGAAGCAATGGCAACCAAAAGTTTCTATACAACCGGATTACTCTTCGACGAGGAATTCTCAACAGTGGATAAGGAAGACAAGCAATAATATAACAGCTCAACCTTGGGGAAAAACGGAGTCAATGTTGGTATGGAGACCAAAAAAGGTTGTGCTAGAGAACACAAAGGTGGAAAACAAAGTCTTCAATACCAGACAACAGAGTGATTCCAGACAATCAAGGACAGTGAAACAGATCTGGATTCCAAAGAAGTTCATGACGGCACAAAGCTATAGCAAGCAAATTTGGATCCCAAAGAATTGTAAACAGGAACTCCCTTCAGTACAATCCACGGAAACTCCTAGGTATTTCAAGGCGAGGAAATCAACACAAAGGACAAAGCAGGTTTGGGTCGCAAAGAGTTTGTGGCAAGCACAAGCGAAGCGGAAGCAGATTTGGATTGTGCAAAAGAACAACAAGGTAAAGATAAATCCATCTACTGATTCTACTACCGAAGTAAAACCAACCCAAAACCCGACCACCAATCCTTCAATCAAACAAAGAGCAGCTTTATTGGAAAGACTGTTATATCATCGCTCTGCAATTGCATTGGGAACTTATGACCAAAACAACTACAATGCTTCGCCCACAGACACTTCATAGTCGTCCGGGAGGACTCAGACTAGGAGGGGGGGAGGTATACAGGTATACAGGAGTTACAAAGCAGCTACAAGCGCCAAAAACAAAGAAAAACAAAAATTATATTACAAGGGCAGTGTCTTACATGATTTTGCAATTTTTATGTTTGATTGCGGATATTGATAATATTTATGCCCTTATATACCTTGTTTTGCAACAAGAAGAGATCAAATGATGAATTTGGGTCTCTAGACGTGTAAATATCACTAAATAAGAGTGTTTTTGGAGCTAAAAAGTGGTAATCCAAGTCCAAAAATCACAAATAAATGTATATTCATATACACAGAGTTACCAGCTATTTATTGTGTATGTTTGGAATTTTTTGGCTTCAATTTGCTATTTTCCTTTATTTTTTATGATTTTCTTAATAAAAGTAAAAGAAAAATAAAAAAGCAGGTGAAATGAGATCGGAAAAAAGAAAAGAATAGACGGTGATGGTCCTAATGACAAGGGCAACCCATGGTAAAAATTGGGTACAATTCTGAAAAAGTTGCGGAAAGCCCGAAATGACAGAATTTTGGCAAAGTGGACAGATTTCTCAGAAACAGGTCAAACGGAGTCCAAATTGAGAAATTTCAAATCCTAAAGTGCATTTCACGACGAGATAGGAGCACATGTCAAATTTGGTAACAAGTGATCCGGGAAGTCCGAAGTTAAGTATTTTTGACATCACTTTCAAGCTCATTTCCACTATTACCTTCTTGGAGAGAGCAAAGAGCACACAGGAGCATCCGACCTTCTATCGCCTTCTACGACTGCTACGAGAGCTCAGAGGACACCAGACATGAGAGGTAGACTCGTTGCCATAAGCTTTTGATGCTTATCGTTAACTTTTGTTGCGAAAACTGACCAAAACCAAGAAACAAGAGCAGACGGGGAATGGGGAGGAACGCTAGGTAGGGGCACAACCGCCTAACCAAACCTTGCAAGAACTTAGAGGTGGGTTACCCTAACATAGAAGATGGGTTTCTAACACTCAAAGCTCGAGAAATAACGACTTGAAAAACCCTAGGTCAACAGAGCCTGCAAGAGGCAAACAGAAAAAAGTTGTCGAAACGACACAAAACTTCTCAGGAAGCTTAACAACATCGAGGGCAATGCAACCATGGAGTATCTCCAGGTTTGGACCACCAAAAGTGGGTCAAAACAACCGATTCGACGACAGACACACAAAGCGTCATTTTGGCATAACGGCTGAAATTGACGACCGAATGAAATGAAACTTCACAAGCAGCTTCAAATATACATGGATGACTTATGTTTGCAAGCAAAACCCAAAAGAAAGCTGATTCACTTACCGATGGTGAAAAAGACGCTTTCGGGCAACCAAATGGAGAAAGATGGAGAACGGGGAGCCAAAGTCAAGTTCAACCAAATAGGTGGCTTCACAACATATCCAATGAGCTGGAAATGCAACTCTCGAGAAGAAAAGTTGAAGAAATTCAACTCTAAGGCAAAAAGACGACTTCGGAGACTGAAATGCCTATAAGGGGGCTTTTTAGCTAAACTGATGACTTTTTAAGTTGAAAACTAGTTAGCAGGGCTTAGGGCACTAGCACAAAGCATTCTTTGCACAAAAAGACCAACATTTCAAGAAAAGACATCATACGCGTATGATGTCTCACAGCATGATTTTCACATCCATTTCAACATTTGAGTGCATAGCCTCATTCCACATGTTAATCACATCCTATGAACCAAGTATCATGAGAATTGGAGTTAGAAAACCCAAGGAAAACCAAAAAGACGCAAAGTAGGCCATAAAATTGATTTTTGGTCCTAATTTTGTCAAAATAACTCCACACTCATTGAAACTTTGTAGGATTGTTGATTAACACATCTATAAGCTATCTGGAACCAAAAAGAACCATTTTGACACAAAAGACATCATACGCGTATGATGTCTATTTGCACTTACAGCTCATTTGACATCATACATCCATTATATATATCTAATACATGCTACATATGAAGTTTGGAACCATTTGGTCAAGTGGATCACCCCATTAGCCCAATTGAGGGAAAATCCTTCATCCAAAGCCTATTTTAGCCCAAATCCAACATACTCAAGTCCAAACCAAGATTTGAGTAGAGACAGTCCTTCACTAGTACATGGGGAGTCCACAGAATCAATCCCATGAAAAATTGATGAAAAAGACATCATACGCGTATGATGTCTCCAGAGCCATTTTTAGCCCAAAATCTATCCAAAATTCATAAATCCACTGAATAAGCCTATCTAAAGCCAAATCCAAGCTTATAGAGAAATTTGGTCCAAAAATACACTAAAAGACATCATACGCGTATGATGTCTCACTATGTGATTTTGGCACCTCAGGGCTTCAACCACCAAACAGAAGTGATCTACATGCCATTTGAAAGTGAACCACCAATTTTTATCCAATTTGGATCATAAAATCCAATTCCCTTTCAAAATTTTGCCAAGAGCCTGAACTGGGCTAAATTGGCCAAAACTTGACCAAATGGGATCCAAACTCGAATCCAAGCATATGATACTCATGTATACACTATCAGCTACAAGCACAACCAATATGAAGTCATTTTGACACAAAAGACATCATACGCGTATGATGTCTCCAGCATGATTTTGAGCCCAGTTTGCATATTTTTTCACCTACCCTGCATCCTTAGGCCCTGAATAGCTCATGTTTCAATTTTCAAGTCATTTGAATAGTTAAAAGCTTCATTTCGGCTTTCAGTACTAAAAAGACGCTAACTTCTGAAATTGGAGTTACAGGATCCATGGATTCCGCCAAGTTATCGGCAACGAAGAGAAAAAGACCGACAATCAAAGATGCTCTTGCAGAAGCAGAACCCTTTGACATTCCAGCAGAAACCCTCAAGCCAACCAAAACTTGGGTGGAGGAAGCAGTACTGGAACAAGAGGGAATAAAGATCTACCAGGGGACTTTCAGAGATCCTCAAGGGCAAGCGGTGGATATACCGATGATCCCACAAGAATTGGTGGATTATAGCAGGTCAGAGAACATCAGCAGGTACCTAGAAAGGGCAGACTTGCACAGATTCTTCACCTCGAGACCATCGGGTGTAGATACAAGAAGAGTGTATGAGTTGGCAACCTCCATTCAGAAGGATGGGAAAGCCACATTGACAGCAATAGATGGAGAGAAAGTAGAGGTACAGATCACTCCACAGCTCATTGCAGATGCATTGAAGCTGCACAACAAAGGGAGCTCTGTCAGGGAAAGAAGGGAGGCTATAGAGGTTTATGGGTCCAAGAAACAGAATGCAACTTATGGAGATATGGAAGACCAAAGAGCGGCAACCCTTTGCCGACTATACAACCAATTTCTCCATATTTGCAGTAAAAGACTGCAAAAGTATACGACACCGCCCCATGCCATTGCAACTACCATCACATGGGCATTGAAGAGCAATATGCCAAAAGAGGTGAATTACGCTCAACACATCCACGAGCAAGTAATTGCCATGCACAACGAGAAGCCAAAGTATATAGGAGGAGCTGAAGTTCTGACAAGAATAGCTTATGAAGCTATTGGAGCCAGAGATCAATGGCCAAAGGTTCCCTCCCAGAATGAGTGGCTTAGAGAAGCCGATGAGGAGGAAGAACAGCCTGAAGTATCCAAGAGGGCGTCCACAAGAGCACGCAGGAAACTAGAAATAGTTTCAGAACCTGAAGAGAATGTGGATGAGCCGCTTATGAAGAAAGCAAAGAAGAAGGTTGCTCCCAAGCAAACCAAAAGTCAAAAAGCGGCAAGAATGGAAAGACTGGTGGAGCAGTTTAGAGCGGAAAGAGCTCTAAAGGGAGACTTTGAAGAAAAGTGGGTGCTAGGCCTTACTAAAGTCGGAACTAGCTCAGCCAGGCCACATGTTGATCAATATGATCAATATATTGGAGCTTATGAGGAGTCAGAGGCTATACTGGAGCAGCAACCCGTCGAGCCATACACTGAAGAGGAAGTACAGCTTTTAAAAGCCGAGCTGAAAAAGGACGACAACGGGAAGAAGAAAGTAGATGAGTCTACTAAACCTCAAGAGAAAGACGGGCAAGCAAACAAAGGGAAAGCCAAGATGACTGAGGACAATCAGCCTTCCTTTACTGATGTACCAAGCCTGAAGAAGACGGAAATCATTGTGGAAGAGACCACAGTAGAGATGGACACGGCTGGTATGGAAAAGCCGGAGGCCGGGACCAAGGAAAAGGAGATAGATCCAATTCAGCAAAAGAAAAACGATTATGAGGATCTGGTAGAGATAGGGTACACTGAAGAAGAGGCCCTTGAGGCGGTTTATGGGATCACCCTACAAAAACGAGATGATCGGAGAGAGACAGAGGAAAATACAAAGAGTACAAAAGAAAGTGATGAGAAACTGGACGAGCAGAACGTACTAGAAGAGCCGAAGCCAGTGGAGGTGGTGGCAAAAAAAGCTTTAGAGTTGACAGATGAAGATGAAAAGGACATGCACATGGTGCATGAACTGCTCAGCAAGATCAAAGAAAGATCCAAGGCAAAGGAAGTGGAGGTTGAGACAGCCAAACAAAGGGAAGCCGAGTTGCAGAGGAAATTAGAGAATGCTATGACTGAATCTGAAAGTCATAAAGCATCACTCTACGATGCGGAAAACGAGAGAGATGGCTTGCTACTCCAGCTAGCCGAGGCTTCAAGAGAAGTAACAAGTGCACAGGAAGCAAGGGAGCGGATGGAAGACGACTTGGAGGCGGCTAAAGATGAGCTCATTGAGCTAAGGGAAAGAGTCGAACTCCAAGAAAGAACAATCACTAGACTCAGGACTACCCCTAGAGCTAGCAGAGCAGGAACCGAACAAGAGGGAGCTCTTGTACCAGCTCTGGAAAACCAGGTCCGAAGCTTACAAAGAGAGCTAAGATTAGAGCAAGTGCAAAGGTTGCACATTGCGGAGGGATCATTGGCAGCAGAGGAGAGGCTCACTTTAGAAAATCAAACACTAAGAACAGAGAATGAGACCCTCCACAAACAGCTCCAAGATCTACAAGAGCAACAAAGAAGAGAGACAGAGACACCACAAGAAGGATCAGGTGGAGCAGCCATAGAGCTACCAGAAACTGGAGAGGCAACCACAATTGAAGATCCAGCCCCAGTTCAAGAGGTGGCCTCAACTTCAGGAATCTCTGAAGAAGAAGAACAAAGGCTCCATGACCAAATAGAAAAGTCAACAGAGGAGAGTGCCAAGGCGGAAATGGAATGGGAGAGGAGACTCCTAATCTCCATTAGACTTCAGGGATTAGACACAAAAGTGCTCCATGAAGAGTGGATGCAACCCAGCCTGCCTTTCCCTTTGATGAAGTTTGAAGTGATAAAAACGAAAAAGAGAATAGAGGAGGAGCAGTATGTTGCTCTTTACGAAGGCGGCATCACAAAAGAGGAACAATCAAAGAAGATTGTAGATTCGCAGCCTAGATGGAGGAAAGGTTGGCTGAACAAATACCCAGCCTACCTCATCTACTTGGTGGAGGCACCAAAGGAGATTCGGGAGAATGCAACCTTCTGCCCGGTGCCAAGAGTCAGAAGCTGGAAAGAGCATGGCAGGATTGCAGAAAAGAAGCCAAATTGGCTTAATTACCCCAGGATGCCAGGACCAAAGGCAGGAGAGAGAATAGGTAAAGCCTACATGGTGAAAACCCTAACAGGCACCATCAAGCTCTTTACTCGCTCTCCTGACCTTTCGTGTCAGATGCTCAAGAAAATTTGCAGGACTCTCTTAGCTTGCATTGAAGTGTTCGCGCCAGATAAAGCCACGACCTCGAGTCTACTATCGACGGCCGACACAGTGACTGATATGATGTATGACCTTTCATTGCAGCCTTCTCCAAAAGTGTTGCACCTCCTATACCAGAGGATTATGTTTTTGCCTAGCTTCCACATGCAAACATTCGAAGAAGCTTTCTACACCGGCTTTTTCACCCACGAAAGCAAAATATTCGGCCCAACCTTGACCATCGGCAACCTGCGATACGAATCACATTTGCAGATGCTCAAGACGACAGGACTTTATTGACCAAGCATAAAGGTCATGTCAGGGACGACATGAACGCGGAGGGGGGGAGTGTTGAGCGAGCCAGCAGAGGATCACACCCACATTTTTGCTCACACTCATCATTTTTGTAACCATTGATTGTAATAAATGTCTTTCCGACATTGATTGTGAATTAAGCCATTCATTAAGTAACGGGACTCAATTGAGTTTCCAGCTTGTAATCCCGAAGTAATTTCACTTGCTGATGTAATTAGTTAGAGACGTTCTCACCTCCAAGGCTGAGGTATATAAGCCAAAGTTTTTGTAACCTAAGGAGATTCAAATTATTAATCAAAGGGAGTTTTTGAGCGCCGTGACTGTGTCTGAGAGAGAGTGAGAGAGAGAGAGAGAGAGAGAGAGTCTTATCTACTTGCTACGCGAGCTACGGAGCCGCCATTGGAGAAGCGACACCGCCATTGTGTTAGTAACAGCGAGAGCTACGCACTGATACCAAGAGTGCGCGCTATCGGCTTCTATGTGTGGTAAGTTCCTACGAGCTTCGGTGTGAGTTTTCTTCCAACTCGTGTGTCGGAATAGAGCGTGCAGCATATCTATAGAACCACAATGAGTAGAGCTACGCATTAGTACCATCGGGGTCAAGTTTCGGTCACCTGTATTTTTCGGCCTGTCTTCATACGCGTTTACCGCACGGAGTGATTATAGGTTGATTTTGCAGTTCAAGTCTTTAGGGTGTTGTTCTTACCTAGTGTATAGACTTCCCCTTGAGTTTGAGATCGATTCAATGATTCTAGATCCTGTTTCGTATAGCATTCGTTCGTAGTAAGGATTTCAGTCACTTGCGTATTTTAGAACTTAGATTTGATTTCCTTAGTAGTGATTGTCATTAGAAGGTCAAGTAGGTGATTTGACACCCACCTAGTTGTTTCCATGCGCCTGCGGGTCAAGCTCCGTCCTCGTCTGACAAATTCTGTTGTTGGTTGAGTTCTCGCTATTTAGCTTCCGCTAGCGGCGTAACCGCCTTAACAAAAACAAAACATTCTAGTATATGAAGTATAGCTTCTTCAACATTGTTAGTTTCTTGTGACAACTACATGCATTTTGTAGGTAGTAACCATATCTAGTCATAAGGATCAAATTTGGCTAGATATTGAATAGTTTCTATGGGATTCTACAACTCATAATGTTGAACCCAGTTTTTTCATATTTGCTGTATTTAGCACTTCATCTTTGTCCCCAAGATTCCCCTTGGTAAGAGATGTATTATTCTTTTTACATGCTCCATGGCTCCTTATGAACATAAAGGACAATAGGAAACTAAGAAAACATGCATATATTATTTTTATTGAGCGTGGCTATGGAAACTTTGATGATAGGTTTGCAGAATGGTAAAAATTCAACTTTTTTGTACCTATTTATTTTGGCAAAACAAAAATTAGTGAGTGAGAAGCAATCATATGTTGTGATCACCAACCCATTGAAGTTAACTAGGGAATTTATATCAAGTCCTACAAAAATCCCTAATCTTATTTTTATGCAACAAAATGTAAGAAATGACTGTTTTGATGAAAATGCATTGGTTCATCAACTTTGGAGGCTTGGTGTGACCAAAAGATGAAAAATTTTACGAGTTTCTTATTTTTCCATGTGTAGTAGGCCTTGAACTATAAGGTCATGAAAGGATTTTACAAAATGAGTGGATCTACTATGGTTTTCGAGGTTTTTTTCAAAACCCTGAAAGGACACTTTTATGTCCTGTTAGGTTACCAACCTAGTGCTAAGATTGTAGGCCATAATAGAGCAATTTATTTCTTTAGCCTTATGTATATACTGACATGTTTTGCGTAAGTAGTAGAAGTAAGAAGCTATAAATTTGGTGCCAAATTCGTGGGCAATAATGTCATAAGGAAGTATTTTCTAATCTAGTGACCAATTCATGTGAGAGATTAGCCTTCTATATGCTTCTGTCTCACGTACTATAGTGGCATCTTCGTTGCATGACAAATGCACTAACGAGTTTGCCATCGTTCTCTACCCAATGAACATGCTGGATCGAGAGCAGCATGAGATCTAGTTGTGAGGAGTTATTTCCTATTGCATAATATTGAAATCTAGGAGCTGAGAATGAGGCAGTAGAGGTAAAGCATGGATGTGAGGAGAGGATGTTGTATGATATGGAAACCATAGGAGACGAAGGCAAGGACTGTTAAGTGATACTAGTGTTTTGTATTGGCCGTGTGGGTAGCTTGACAAGAGATAGAGGTCAGATTCAAAGATTTGTTTGGAGGATTAACAATATTGGTTGCTGAAGTTGAGGCTTGAGATGGTGTAGGTAATGAAGATCTTATGAAAGCCGGGTAAATGGTGCGATGACCAGTAATAAAGAAGGGGATGAAGGTATGATGTCCCGGTAAATAGATTGAGATTCAATTGAGGCCATATTGGATTCAAGGGATTTCATTACTTGGAGGGTGACTTCAGGAAGAGTGTGACTCAAGAAACTTTCATGCTTATCTCTATGTAGATTGACAAATGCTTCTTAAAGAGAATACCTTCATCTCTTATGTCGTTATCGAGTCACAAGCTGGGACCTTTGTGAAGTTGGCTTCACTTTCTTTTTTGCAATTCGTGACAGCATGAAAGCTTGCCTTTTGTCAAGAGAGTCAAAGGCTAGAACCAGTTTCATTTGACGTGGGGTTTCTTTACCAGGGTCAGAGGCTATTGGGTTTGTTGTTCTAAATACAACAGCTTGCTCACTATCGATACAAGGACCTAGTCAAGATCGATTCTCCTCCGTGATCAAACCTTCTTGTGATACCATGTAGAAAATCAAAGATGAATGCTTAGCAGGACATACACATATGCAGGAGACAAGGTCGACATGCTTTAACATTTTCCCAAGCAAGTGACCCCGCATGGTGAGTGAAAGAACCATCAGGGAGCCCATTTTATGAGAAAAAAGGACAATCATTTTCGAGCTCTCAGTGGGGGAGGAAGTGTAGCAATTGTAGTGGGTTACAGACATTGACGACATAAATTACATAATTGAGTTTTCGATTGTTCATGCGGTCAATTTTGATTGTAGGAGCCTGCACGATTTTTTGTATGTTGATATGGCAGAGAGCCATTTTCTACAAGTTCAATTTCTATCTTGAAAAGCTTGTGGATTGGAGGTACAACCGACTTTGACAGTTAGCAAGAGAAATACACACCACACCCTCTCAATGATTTATTATAAAGAGCTTCTTTAAATAGAAGCCTTGTTTATATACAAAAAGATGTACTGCTAAGAGGTCATGCTGAGTTCTAAAGCCACTCATTCTATTCTATCACAAAATGTGTGTCCACATGGGTTTACTTGACAGTTAGGTTGGACAAGCTAAGTAGCTTTGTGCGATGATGATATGGACGTTGTACAACATGATGTGTTTTTGTACAACTTGATGATGTGGCGTTGTACGAACTACCGGTGTGGCAATGATGACATGAAAACATAGGGACGATTGACATGGTAATGTAGGGATTGCTTTTATATCAATCGAACGCGTGCTTTTTTGGGAGAAACCCCACGTGGGATAATTTTGAGCGAAGTTGTTTTTCCCAAATTGTGAATAGTCGTGCTGCTAACTTGCTTTTAGGCCACTAGAAGCTATAAGTATATGACCAAGGCATCGGTGCAAAAACAGATCATGTTAGTGGACTCACGAGGTGATTGTACACACAAATTATTTTTATTGTATAATAAGGGATACCACAAGGGGTACCCGACCCTCTCCCTCTTAGAGAGGAACACATGTCTTTGGTCTTGTGCATAGGTGTTCATAGTATTGAAGTTGCGTTCTATGTTCAAGTTCTCTATGTTGTGATTAGAGTCAGTTTCAATGGGGTTTCCATTCAGTTTTACTCGTTCACTGCCTAATGTGTGGCGGTTACTCTAGTAACAAAGCCCAACACTTCCCTTAATTCTCACAAGAGAAGCCATCACCTTTCTCCAATAGAAGTAGCATTTATTCCGACTACTACCAAAAATAGTTCAACAATTTATTTAAAATCCTCTAACAAAGTGTCGCGACAACATCTGTGGACCAAGATTACAGGCTGCCATCACTTTTGAACCATATACGTAGTTTGTTGAACACTTGAGAATCTACAAAGTCCTTTCACAGAATAATGTTAGCCTGTCAACACCCATTAGATTAAGAGAGAAATCATTTGACTTTATTCCATCTAGGCAATTTGTGACAAAGGAGTGGAGTGCCTCCCCTTTCGAGCAGTACGCACTGCATCAGATTCAATTCAACATGCACTTTTGGAAGCGCCGGAAAGCCTCGAGGTTTAGCTCTAGTATGTGAGGAGTATCTGCTTAGTCCTTCCCTTCCATCCACTTTGCATCTAGAGCCAGATAATTCTTGAACTTGACCAATTATCGACATACCAGCTTACCTTCTATTTTCATTTCCTTGTCCACTAGGAAGTGTTCCGGTATAAGAAACTCTTCAGTTTCTTCTACCTCTGGTTGCTCCTCTGGCTTCTTGGCCTCTAGCACCTCATCTCTGAAAGGTCTCATTAGATGCATGAAATGCATTGTGAATCTTCCAAGTATATGGCACTTTCAATGGGAAGGTACATCGTTTATCTTTCTTGAAACTTGGAAGGGAAAAAGAACCTCAAAGAAGAAGCAAAGCCCCTCCTCTGTACATGTTGTGGCCACAATCAAAACCTCGTGTAGAGTGAAAGCGCCCATCTAGTTCGGAGCCTATTGCTCCAAAGGTGCCTACCAGTCCTCAGTGATCGTGCTTTTGATGTTCTCTCTCATAGTCAAACCACCTGAAAGTGGCTGAACGTGTAACAAACTTGGACACCCCAAGTCAAGATTCTACCGGGACACAACAAAGATTCACTTCAAAACAACTCACAAAATTGACACGGCTCGGCGTAGTTCCGTGCCCAGAGGTATTGGCCCCAAAGATTGACGCCCCTTTCGGTATTTCTTTTTGTATCAATCTGTGTTCAAAGTACAAGAGAGTAGGTAGGTGCTCACTCTCAGACTCTGCGTCTAGATGCCTTGAGAAGTGAGACCCCTGTCCACTTATTTATAAGTACAAGGGATGCCCAAAAGCAGAGCCCCAAAAATCTCTAAACTTAAAAGGTTTTAATCTCAAAAGAAATTTGCCCAAAAGCTGTCATAAAGATCAGTCAGTGCAATTTACGAAAATCCATACAGGCACCACGTCATCAGCTAGCGCAAAAAGCGGAATTCCATAAAGTTTACAACGTTTGCCTGCCATCGCATATTACGGGGGTCCGTTTTGCTGCCACATGGCATTTTTGTCGTAGTCACTGTGTGTGTGTTTGGAAGCCTACCACATCACCAATTTTTGACATATTGCCCTCTTGAAAGAATTTAACCCCCCTCTTCAAAGAATTGTAATCGCCCTCGATTACGCTTGCAAAACAGATAGAGGCTATAAAATGTCTTAGCAGACACTGATTGTTAGTACCGACGCACTAGGCACAACACATCTAGCACATGTACCAATTTACAATCACATCAGGTACATTGACAATCACATCACAAGACATCACATGACAAATCACATTCAAATTCATTCCAAATCATAGACCATGATTAATCGGCAACGTATTTAGTAATTGCATCTAGATCCAGTCGGGACCTCACAAATGCCCGATTAACTAATCCTTATTGCAATCATGTCTATATAGATTTAGAGATCGAAATGATGCAGTCATTTTGTCTTTTAGTTCTTGTACTCAAACAAGTCTAAGTAGAAATCAATCAATATCTTTTTTATTTTTGGAAATTCCAGTTCATAAAGTCATACAACAGAATATTGTCAGCCTAGAGCTCGCTGTTGTTGTTCTCTCCTCCCACCGCCTACTCGCCATTGCATCCCCTGCTCGTCATCGCCCCTTGCTCCCTTCCCACCCCCTGCCCTGCATGTTGCCCTGCCCGCCTACCTTGCCCGCTACCCGCCCACCTACCCGCTTGTCCAGCCATTCTCCGATGCCTGCCTGCCTGCCCGCTGCCCCGTCCACCTGCAGACTGCCCCTAATCCTTCTCCTCTCCATTCCTGCTTTACTGGCCTCAACAGCACTCTCGACGTGCTCAGTCCAGCAAGAGGTTCTCTATTCGTCGACGATTCTCCGCCTTTTCTTCACAGTAGCAGACAGAGATGGAGGCTCTAGCTCCGTCATAGAGGGACTCTAATGAAGTCCCCTTACCTGACCCCGCTGAGTCCACCATTCGACTTGCTTTCTCACCGACAAAGAAAGCGAGCCTAGTCGCACAGGTGGAACGCCTTCAGGCGACTTCCGTTATCTGCAAGATTCTCGACACCATACCTGACAGAGGAGAGCTGCATGATCTTCTCCAGGCCCGCCTTCTCGCAGAGATGGGCAAGATCTTGGATGTTCAGTTCCTCAGATGCGGCTACTATCAAATAGAGTTCAAGACTTCCGAGATGGCGTCCAAGGTCATCGTGATGAGTCCCTTGGCCATCCGAGCAGTTCCAGCCACTTTTGACAGTGGAGGCATCGTTTTGACCTAGCTAGAGATGTTCTGGTAGAGGAGGTAGACCTTCCCATCTCCATCTGCTTTCCTGGTTTGAGAAGGGAGTACCTTCCACTTCTGTCTAGGATAGGCTCATAGATTGGGATTGTTCTGGAGACACCTCGCACGGCAGCCTCGGTAGCTGCCAAGGCAGCAGGCATCCCCTCAGTACGTGTTTTGCTTAGTGACACCCACACTCTCCCGAAGGTCATCCTACTTCCTCGGGTGAGTGGGGGTTGGTTCCGACAGAGAGTAGAGTATTCGGGCCTCCCGAATTAGTGTTTCATTTGTTGACAGATGGGCCATCTTGCTAAGGCCTGTCCACGGAAGAGACCCCGACTTACACCTCAGGCCCAGCCCCAACCCTCAAGGGTTGGCGAGCAGCAGTAGTCAGAGTCACAAAGTATGCAGGCAGAGCCACCCTTCGAGCCTGGGGCTCAAGCGGAGGAGGGCTGGTAGCAGGTTCATGGTTGATGTTGGTAGGGGCCATCGCGTCAGCCTGGAACTCAGAGTGGTCCCCAAGATCCTGCCCAACAGCAGTGGGTTCCCACGTTCCCACGGGGAATTGATTCAACTCTGTTAAGTAGGACGAGGTCTCTGCTCCAGCCTCCACCTCGGCCTCACCCTCGAAGCCCCTCCTCCCCCCAAGTTTCTCTCCTCTTCCGCCTCCCCCTCCTCCTCCTCCCTTTGCCGCTCCCCCTCTCCCCCTTCTCCCCCTGCTCCCTCATCTCCTCCCACTCCAGTCCCGCAACCATCCCAGGGGGCAGGGCCTTCCTTGGCAACTAGGAGATCTCTTGGCAGCGCTTTTGCCGCGAGTCGCTTGCCGAGAGAGGGACAACCTTTCTTGTGAACCCCTCTTCTGGTGAAGACGTCCCCCTTTGCAACAGTTCCACGCGGTCTTACGAGCTGCGACGTTTGTCGTCGTTGGGTTTTCTTTGCCTACAACTTTACACGGTTTCTCGGCGACCCCTCACCAGACACTGAAACAACCTGCTTCAGAGTTCATGTTCTGTTCCTTGCAGCTAGGGGGATAGAGGCCTTGGACTCAGCGGTTGGCTTCTCGTTTCCCCTATGCGGCACGAACTAGACTGAGTGGACTATAGACTCACTGTTGGAGTGGCTGCAAACACAGGCCCTAGAGTTCTCTCATCACATAGGAGACCTAGGAGTAACAAACTTTCTTCAGACTCTTTGGCCGTTGGCCAAGTTTTTTGTGACACCTCTAGATGCACAGGATGTAGACACATTGTGGTTCACTTCTTTGTTGACACGCAGTGCCCGCCATGTTATGTACACATACATGAGGACTCATGGAGAGAGGAAGTTGCTTTGCGCACGGCTCGTTCTACTTGGGCTTGCGCTAGACACTCTTTGCAGTCATGCCTATCTCAAGGACGCTCGGATGCGGATTACTCCCCGTCCAAGCCTGCCTCGAAGATAGCATGGTTAGCTGTTGCTGCAACATCAATTCTCTCTTGCTCCCCATGAGGATCGTCTCATGGAATGTACAGGGATTAGGTGGACCCCGGTTTCAGCGTCAAGGGGGCTGACTGCGTGGGGAGCTTTAGCGATGCCTTGTGGGAGGAGAGATTGACCTTCTTATACTACAAGAACATCATCTATGTGAGAGCCACATTAGATGTTGTGGTCAACTTTTGCGTGGACGGTATGAGACTTTTTGGTCAGCTACATTTGGACCTGGAGGCATCCAGGGTGGGGTATTACTATGTATGACTATTGCGGATTCTTTGCATTAGGCCATTATGGGCAGGGGTGGGAGGTAAAGATGGAGATTCCAGCAGAGTTGAAGCATTTTATTGAAGATTACAACCTCAATGGATTTGATAAAAATCTAGTAGCAGCAGATCTGTCCAAAATGTGGGGCTTAGTTCAGAGATGTTTGCAAGAAGTAAAAGCTATGAAGATGATAGAGCAGATTGATGATGGAGTGGAGATGGCACTTGATGCCGTACATGAACAGTATGGAAGTTTTCAAGGACATGATCCAGATAGACTCCTTGCATGTTATAATGCGAAGATGAAGAGCCGAGGAATTCCATAAGATCGGATGATTTCGACCTTTGAAGAAGTGGTAACCTCTGAGTTTAAAGATAAGGTCCGAGAACTGGCAGAGACATACCCCACATAGTGGGACTATTTTGCAGAAGGGTTTGTTCATGAAGCTCAAAACTTGAGTTAACAATGAAGAAGGATAAAGAAGAAGGGGATCATATGCAGTTCCTTAATTATGATCAATTTTGGGATCATATTTCTGCAAGAAGTAAAGCCAAGGCAAATACAACTTTGGAAGAAGCAGATTCAACTTCAAAGGACCATATTTTGAGCAACCGAGCAAAGTACATAATGAATTTACTGCTGAAACACAAATATATGATTTTTTTTCAAAGATTGCTCGTATGGAAGTTACCTTGAATAATGGTTCTAGTGAAGAGCTAGACTGTACAAGAAAATTTGTTCAAGCTATTGACCTTGGCATGGGATACTGTCAACAAATCTATCAAGAAGATGAGCCACTACAGGCTTCTAATGGATCTATCGGCAGTATAGCTGAGCAGGGCAGCAGATTTACTACAGATGATTGCATAAATAAAGCTATTATATATTCAATAGCTGATGAAGTGGCTGAGACTGTGGACCTAACACAGGATGAGCTTGAAGATGCCAAAGAACCTATGGTTGCTCCTCGCAATATACTTGGTGATTCTATTATCACAGAAGAAGATTCCATAATTGAAGGTTTTTTGGCCCAATCTGAAGGAGAAGGTTATAGCAGTATAGGAGAGCTTTGTGATGCATGTATCCCTTCAGAAGAGGTGCCTGATGAACCTTTTCAAATTTATAATGGTTTGCTAAATAGCATGGATGCAGATGAGGAAGCAAAGGACGATATTGAAGATTGCCTACATCACGCTGATTGTGAACAAGATATTGACATGGATTTTACATCTATGCTTATATACGGGCTATAAGAGGAGCCAACTCCTATATCTTGATGAATGTTGAGACTTCCAAGGGTGATTTTCCCAAGGATGTTATGGATGAAGATCTTGAGGATAAAACTATTATTCATCATCAACCTCAAAAGCCAGGTAAAAATCTCTCTGATGATACAGGTCCAGAAGGCCCTAAGATTTTTCGAAATGGCTATGAAGCTAGATGGGGTGATGATGCTAAATCATCCTTGATACTGCATAAAGTGCACAGGGATTTTCATTTCTTTGGACAAATATGGCTGGATTTGGATACTATTCCTAGTAGTTCTTATGTCAGTGATGTCTTGGCTACCAGTAAAAGGGAGTCAGAATTATTTAATGCTTGCTCGTAACAACCTTATGTTACCAAAATTTTATGAGAAGTAATGGCAGTTTTATGTTGAGTCAGTAGCAAATCTATACCGGATTGAGCACCTGCTGATGAAAGGTCAAAGATTAAAGGAATACATGGGTCCGAAGTGCTCACTTCCAAGAGCACGTTGGTCTTTCCAGTTCGTCAATCAGGGTTTCGGTTGGCAAGATATGGCCAGTTTAAGTATCACCGGGGCCCGGTTCCGAACCGCCATGGTCACCTTGATCAGTCAAATTCATCTAGGCTTAATGCAGTGCGGTGCTCGATATGTATGCCAAATGTGGGCCGATGCGGAAGCATTTTTTTATAATAAATCTAATGCCTAGCCTTGACGGACACTGATACTTGCATCTTGGAAGCTATGATGCCATTCAAAGCACCAGAACGGGCAACAGAATTCAAGGTGATCTTGCTAGTCGGAAATGTTGGGAATTGAATTCATATGCGACTTTTCTTGGCCGACATGTCATCCTTTACAATGACCGTGACCGCCCACTAGAGAATCTTGGCGGTGCCTTGTCCGAAATGTATACCAAATACGGTGCCCTTAAGCAACCTATGGCCACCAATGGGCAAGCTTGGCCGATATGTATGCCAAAAATAGTGCTCTCATAAGGTATAGCCTTAATCAAAAGGCCGCCCTAAACCTTTTTGGCCGCCCGCCCAAGTAAACCCAAAGGCCGCCCATTTAATTACTAAGGGGATTTGAGTGTGGAGGGGAGAAAGCTATGGGGGGCAGCTCTGCAACCGACGAGGAGGAAGCTTGCGTTGCTCGCGCCGGCCAAACGGCTGCTCTGACGAGGACACCGAAGAAGCGGGAAATGCTCAGAAGGCCATTGCGAAGAGTCAGCACCAGCTGTGCTGGTTTTCGTGCTACTCCGGATCCCGCCTGCCACATCATCAGGGGGGTACCCATTAGCGACATTTCTAATGGGTAGGCCCCTTTTAGCAACAAACTAGGCTCATGCAACTTATAAACAGGGAAAAGATGCGGCTCTCAAGAGCTCTCTCATTTTTGGGAAATTATCTCCTCTTCTCATGGAGCCTCTCTTTGGGGAAGAAAGCCTAAGCTCTTTAATCTCTCTTAGATCAAGCTTAAGCTCGAATTCCTTAAGCTGAGCCTACTCTCAATTGCCTTAAGCCATCCTAATCCAAAGATCTCTAAGCTAAGCATCTCGATCTCATTGAGCAAGCCTAATCTCTAATCTCTAATCAAAGCCTCTCGCTCTCATTAGCTGAGCCTAAGCCCGGATTATCAAAACTCTAAGCTAAGCTTTCATAAGCTCCGTTAGCCAAGCCTAAGCCCGGATTATCACGAGCTCTAAGCCAAAGCTCCAATCTCATTAATTCATCATTAACCTTGATAGCCATAAGCTCTCCAAGCAAAATTTCCTCCCGATATCATTGAGCAATCCTATTCTCAAACTCATTAGCCGTCAACCTAAGCTCTAAACCAAATCTTTAATCCCCTTAACCCAGAATTAAGCCATAAATCTTAAGCCAAATCAGACGGCTATTGGAAGTCGAAGCTCGTAAAGCCATAACGGGAAGAAGCAAAAGGAAACGAAGCAGTTCAAAATTTATTTTCTTGATTAGCACCGGGATTAAAGTAGGATAATCCTTGTAAGGAGCATAAACTCCTCCATTAATATTTGATTAAAACAGGGGTATTGTTCATAATTCGATTTGAGTTCTCAAGTTTCAATCTATCTGTTTTAAGCTATGTCTTCATTATTTGCGTCTGCTGCAACTCTTTTGCCTGCACCTCTCACAACCAGGGGCCCCATGCCCTCCCGGCTCACCTTTCGAATACAAATAGCCCGACATTCTTGGTCGGGTTCACCAAGAATGTCAAGGGATAAGTATGCGAAAGGTGAGCCGGGAAGGCACCGGGCCCCTGGCTGTGAGAGGTGCGGGGAAAAGAGGTGCAGCAGACACAATTAACGAAAATAGAGCTCAAAACAAGCAGTTAGCTTAATGCCAATTAATCAACAGTATCCATGATTAATCAATCGTTAATGGAGGCTTTTATGCTCCTTACAAGGTGGAACCTGTCTTAATCGAGGTGCTAATTGAGACAATCATTACTAATCTGATTCGTTCCCTCCTGCTGCTTCAAGATTGAAAGAGAATCGCTTTCCTTCCGCTTTGGCTATGGGAGCTTAATGACTCGAGCTTAGGCTTGGCTTGGATAGATTAATATTCAGATTAGGCTTAAGGAATAAGGTTTAGGCTTTGGATTTCGAGATTAGGCTTAGAGCTTGGATTCCGAGCTTAAGATTAGATGAGATCAAGAGCTTTCAAAGCTTAGCTCATTCTTGGCTATGGCTTCCAAGATTAGGCTTAGGCTTTGGATTAAGGGTTTAGAGATTAGGCCTAGAGCTTAAGAGAGTAGAGAGCTTGAGATAGGATTCAAAGCTTGGCTTATGAGAGATTAGGATTGGGAAAACTTGGCTTCGCTCGTGAGAGATTAGAGATTAGGCTTGAATAAAGAAGCTTAATAAAATCCTGGTTAATGAATCCTTAAGCTTGACTAATGAAGGTGAGGTTAGGCTTAGAGGGCTTAGGAATATGGCTCCTCTTGCAGCCCGTATATAAGCATAGATGTACAATCCATGTCAATATCCTATTCCCAATCAGCATGATCTAGGCAATCTTCAATATAGTCCTCTGCTTCCTTATCTGCATCCATGCTACTTAGCAAGCCATTATAACTTTGAAAAGGTTCATCAGGCACCTCTTCTGAAGGGGTACATGCATCACAAATCTCTCCTATACTGCTATAACCTTCTCCTTCAGATTGGGCCAAAGAACCTTCAATTATGGAATCTTCTTATATAATAATAGAATCAGCAAGCATATTGCTAGGAGCAACCATAGGTTCATCGGCATTATCAGGTTTATCCTTTGTTCGGTCCACAATCTCGACCACTTCATCAGCTATTGTATATATAATGGATTTGTTTGTGCAATCATCTGTAGTAAATCTGCTGCCCTGCTTAGCTATAGTTCCAATAGATCCATTAGAAGCTTGTAGTGGCTCATCTTCTTGATAAACTTGTTGAGAGCATCCCATGCCAAGGTCAGTAACTTGAAAAAATTTTGTTGTACAGTCTAGCTCTTCGCTAGAACCATTATTTGAGGTAACATCCATGAGAGTAATCTTTGAAAAAAAATCATATATTTGTGTTTCAGCATTAAATTCATGATTTACCTTTGCTAAGTTTCTTAAAATATGGTCCTTTGAAGTTGAATCTGCTACTTCCGAAGCTGTATTTGCCTTGGCTTTACTTCTTGCAAATATGATCCCAAAATTGATCGTATTTAAGAAACTGCATCTGATCCCCTTCTTCTATATAGAAAACAATCCGGCTTCGTTCATTAATCTCCTTCATTGCCAACTCGATAATCTTTGAACTTTCGTGAACAAACCCATCTGCAAAATAGTCTCGCTATGTGGAATATGTTTCAGCCAGTTCTCGTACCTTATCTTTAAACTCGGAGGTTACAACTTGTTTAAAGGTCGAAATGATCCGATCTTCATTCCTCGGCTCTTCATCTACGCTTTATAACATGCAAGGAGTCCATCTGGATCATGTCCTTGGAAAATTTCATACTGTTCATGTACGGCTTCAAGTTCCATCTCCACTGCATCATCAATCTGCTCTTTCATCTTCATAGCTCTTACTTCTTGCAAACATCTGTGAACTAAGCCCAACATTTTTGGCAGATTTGCAATTGCTAGGCCTTTATCAACTCTATTGAAATTGTAGTCTTCAATAAACTCCATCAACTCTACTGGAATTTCCATCCTGACCTCCCACCCCGGCTCGTTTCACGTCGGGTTCACCAAGAATGTCGGGGGATAAGTATTCGAAAGGTGAGCCAGGAAGGCATCGGGCCCCTGGCTATGGGAGGTGCAGGGAAAAGAGTTGCAGCAGACACAATTAACGTGAACAAAGTTCAAATTAGACAGTTTATCTTAAGCCTAATAAACAACAGTATCCCTTCTTAATCAAATGTTAATGGAAATTTTTATGCTCTTTACAACGTTAACCTATCTCAATCTAGGAGTTAATCAAGACCATCAGTAGGAACTGCCTTGGACTGACTTCTGCCTTCAACTCCAATGGCCTTGGTTGGTCCGATTCGATTTAAGGGTGCCGGCTTAATTCCGGATTGAACGGCTTAGGGTTGCCGGCTAATGAGTAGGAGATTAGGCTTAAAGAACTTGATCACCAAAGCTTATGTAACATTTAATGGCCTAAAAACTTATGTGTAGCGGAAATTAGCATGAACATAGTGGGCATTTCATTAGAATAGATTCCTAATGAGAATTACAAGAGTGCTTGGGTGGAGAGAGAAACAAAAAGCATAACACCTAGTTAGATAGCATCAACAATACTTTCAAAAGAGAGAGAAATTAAGCTATTGACAACAGTTGAGGACCGGATTTGCATGGAGCCGGTACCCCCTCCAAAAGGCTTTGTATTATGGTTTCTCCCATCAAGAGAGACATTGTACAATACAATTATTTGTGTTCCTTCAAGACTAGCTAGTGCAATGAAGATGAAAGCTTCATGCACTAAGCAAAACACTTAGCAAACACAACTTTAATTATCCCCGTTCTCAGACCCAAGACCTCACACACCTTCGAAGATGGTGAGAGCTAGCAGGGTATGAGAGTAGATTGAGAGGAAGAAGGAGTATCTTACGAGAAAGATGTACATCTCCTCACATAATCACTCATATTAGCATAGCTTTAGCTTAGTAATTAGCTTGGTAGAGGAGATGAGCATGCATTGAAGCTTGGCTCTTGGTTGGATTTGCATCCACATGCCAAGAGAGTGTTGATGTAGGCTTCTATCTCACAAGCTTGGAGTAGGTGATGAGTTCTCCATTAAAGCTTGGGAAGAGATAGTCTTCTCTTTCTTCACACATGAGATTGTGTGTGTGTGTGTGTGTGTGTGTGTGTGTGTGATAATGCCTTGCAAAAATCATCCCCCTCTCTCTCTTGGGTGAGCCCCCTTCCTATTTACTCTTGCAGGCTCCCTACTGGACAATGCCAAGCTCAGCCAATGGCTATTAAGCAGCATAAGTGATAGCCTTCTGACATGTGTCCCCCTTTCCCCTTTAGTGAGAGCTTAATCAATTAAACTTAATTGATTTAAATGAATGAAATCCCCATTGGACCTTTCCCCATTCTGACCAATAGGAATTAAGTAGCCCATTGGGCTGCTCAATTCCTATTGGACCCCTTCGCAGACTGTCCAATAATCATTCAGGAGACTTAATTTTAATTGGTTCTTTTTATTAAGTGTTTTAAAATTAATTAGGCTAAATTTACTCTAGCCTAATTCTCATTGGTCCACTTCAAGGGTCATCCAATAGAAATTGGGCATACCTTGTGGGCATCTGGCCTAGGGAGCTGACATGTGTTCCTCATTCCCTTTGTGTAAAGGGGGCTTGTGTGTGTGTGTGTGTGTGTGTGTGTGTGGCTTTCTCTCTCATCCCCTAGAAGAAGGGCTCGCCCCCTCCCATGTAGGGATATGTGTTGACTTTGGAGAGCACACAAAGCATCCAATTCCCCCTAAGCTTTAACCCTTTGGACACAACCTTTGAATTTTGGAACCTTAGCATTTTGGAAGTCTTAATGGGCTGAACCTTAGGGTCTTTTTAGCCCATTGTTGCACATGGATCTTTTGCAGATGGCCCCCCCTTTGGATCCCTATTTTCCCTCCTTTGGATCCCTACTGTGGCCGGTCTGCTAGCTTAACCAATATTCTAGCTTTTTCTCCCCTGGCACTTCCCCACATTAAATGACCAGTTTAATATGAGAAAATCATTTAGGAGAATTAGATATTGATTATTATGACATTACCTCTCTCTTGAAATCATAGTCGTCCTCGACTATGGTGTAGAGAAGATAAAGAATATTCATGAGTTCTTTTCTTAGCGGGTAGAGGATCCCTATGTTACCCTACGACATCATTCCAGAATGGATGACTAGTCTATTTGGCGCTTGAGAGCCTGAGGCTGCCGCAAGCATGTATGCACATTAGTCCTATCAATCTTCCATAGTAGAGTGACAAGATCTACTTGGTGTTTGGGAGAGGTCGTCTCCACAAACTTGATCTAAGCATGCATACTACTTCATTTTTGTGCACAATAAATAAAAAGAGAGTCTTATAAGACAAAAAATTTGTTCATTTTTAACATTTTGTACATTTGCTTACGCTTGGGAAGCATTGTAAGCATTGACAAAGTTTAGGTTATCCTTTATATGTATGCCTTGCATCCATCTAGCATCTTCAAAAGGATAATTCTTAAACTTAATAAGATATCGTCGGATAGTCTTATCGCCTCTTAGTACCTTGTTTTCATGTCGGAGAATGGACTCGGGCTGCATCACCTCCTCTTGGTCCTCGATCTCCGGTGGGTCTTCAATAGTTGGTTCTTGGGGTGGCTCTCCTTTGTAAGGCTTTAATAGGCTCACATGGAAAGCATTGTGTATGAGCCAATGATTGGACAACTTGAGTTGATAGGCCATCTCATTGATTGGCCTAAGAATTTGGAAGGGACCATAGTACCTTTTTGCTAGTTTAGCATAGCACTTTTGGTGGCCCGTAGGATTCTTGCTGTCGTGTGCCTTAATCGAGCCTTGGGAAACTTTAACAAGACCCAATCGTTTTCTTTAAAAGTTTGGGCTCTTCTGTGCTTGTCAGCAGCAGCCTTTTGCCTTTGCTGTGAGATAGAGATAGCATCCTTAATCTTTTGAAAAGATTCTTGTAGGTCTCGACTATGCTCATCTGCAGCGAAGATCTTCCCATGTACCTTAAGTAGCAAGGGACTTTTTGATCCTCCCTCAATTACCTCGAAAGGTTCTTTTCCCGTGGAAGTATGTACTGTGTTATTGTAAGCATACTCCACTAAGGGTAAGTACTTCTCCCATTGGGATCTTTGATCTACTTCCGTTACATAGGCTTTTAGTAGATCGAGAATTGTTAGGTTAGCTATTGCACTTTGGCCATCCGTTTGTGGATGATAGGCGGAAGAGAAGTTTAGCCTTGTTCCTAAATTCTCAAAGAGACCCTTCCACAAATTACTGGTCATTCTAGGATCTCTATCCGACACTATGGACATTGTCAAGCCATGGTACTTGAAAATTTGTGAAATGAAGAGGGTTGCCATTTGATGGGCTTTGATAGTCTTTTTGACAGGTTAAAATGAGCTTGTTTACTGAACCTGTCTACTATCGTCCATATTCCCGTATTCCCATGGATAGACTTAGGCAATCCAAAGATAAAATCCATGGATATGCTCTCCCATGGTGAATTAGGGATTAGCAACGGTTGAAGCAATCCAAGTTGCTTCCCTCTATCAAATTTTGTCTTTTGGCATACCACACATTTAGAAACATACTCTGGTATGTTCACTTTCATGGTAGGCCAATAGAAATATGTTTCAATTCCCTTTAAGGTAGACTGAATCCCCCTATGCCCCGCATAAGGTGGAGCATGAGATTCATACATTACTTTATCACGTAGTGAGTTAGTAACACATAGTCTATTGCCATAGAGAAGATAACCATCTTGTAAGGTAAATGGTTCTTCTTTCTTTCCTAATGCAAGGGCTGAAATCACATCTCTAAAATCGGGATCAATAGCGTACTCATCTATCATTGAAGATAGATCATTGTGAGTTGCTATGGAAACCGCATTCACTCGCGGCCGTCTTGAGAGTGCATCAGCTACTTGATTATGCTTGTGAGCAATGTGAGCAATATGAAAATGAAATTGCCAAAGGAAATTTTCCCACCTCATTTGTTTGTCGGAGAGCTTGGTCTGCGTCATGAAGTACTTAAGACTTTGGTGATCCGTTCGCTGAATGAAAGGAGTCCCCAATAAATAGTGCTTCCATGAGTCTAAGGCATGTAGAACTGCAAGGATTTCCTTTTCATATATGCCTAGATCTTGCTCAACAGGGTCGAGCCTTCGACTCTCATAGCCTATGGCATGCCCTTCTTGGAGCAAAACAGCTCCAAGGCAATCACCACAAGCATCACATTGGACCTCAAATGGTTTTGAGAGATCCGGTAGTGTAAGCACAAGTTGAGAGATAAGCTTTTCTTTAAGCTTTTCGAAAGCATTGTTCTCCTTAGCAGACCATGTATACCTAACTCTTTTCTTTGTTAGGTCATGTAATGGTCCCGCAATTTGTGAGAACTTTTCTATGAAGCGTCTATAGTATGCACATATACCTATAAAGCTTCTTAGTTCATGAAGATTCCTTGGTTTAGGCCATCCTTTTATTACCTCTAACTTTGATGGATCCATTTGGATGCCATCTTGAGAGATAATGTGACCTAAATACCGAATCTCTTGCAAGAAAAATTCACTTTTCTTTCGATTAACATAAAGTTTATTCTCTCTTAAAACTTGAAATATTACCTGGAGGTGTTGCTTGTGTTCCTCCAATGAATTAGAGTAGATGATAATATCATCAAAGAACACTCCAGTGAAGGTTCGATGAGGCATGAACAGCTTCTCCATCAAGCGGTTGAATGTGGCTGGTGCATTGGTCAAGCCAAAAGGCATGACAATGTATTCGTAAAGACCAAATGTGGTGCGAAATGCGGTCTTTACAATGTCTTGATCAACTATCCTTATTTGATGATAGCCACTTTTTAGGTCAATCCTACTGAAGTAGGTCGATCATTGTAGCTTATCAAATAGGTCTTCTACCCGTGGAACGGGAAACCTATTCTTGATAGTGATCCTATTTAGTGCTCTATAGTTGACACACATACGATATGTGCCGTCTTTCTTTTGCACTAATAGCACAGGTAACCATGCCCTTCTCAACTAACTCATGCACTTGCCGCATAATCTCCTCTTGTTGAGCTTGAGAAACTCTATGAGGAGGTTTGTTAGGCAGTGAACTTCCTGGAAGAAGTTCAATTGCATGGTCATCATTACCTCGTTTAGGAGGTAGCTCACAAGGGATGTCGTCAATAAAAACATCTTGAAACCCCTTGAGAAAATTGGATAACTCTAATTCCTTTTGGTTGCTTTTATTTTCTTTTGCTAAAGCATTAGGTTCATTTTGAGAATCTTTAACAAAAATCATGTACACGGAAATAGAGCTCTTTATTGACTTGTTGAAATCTGGTGTATGTACAATGGGGATAGTGTTACCCATTTCCTTAGCATCTATATACATGTCTTTTTCCGTGAACTTATAGGAGATTCTCCTTTCAAGAAATTTAACATCGGCAGCCAGGCGGTCAAACCATGGTGCCCCTAGGATTACATCCTCATGCTTGAGAGGAGAGATAAAGAATTCCTCTTTATCCACATAGCCTTGGACATGAAGCCTCAATTTCCCGATTAAGGGAGTGACTGAAGCTTCTTGCCCCTTGAAGGCACTGTCTGCGGGTAGGACATCTCCCATCTCGTAGGATTGTATGCCTAGCTTGGTGGCTAACTCCATAGATATAAAATTGTGAGTAGAACCAGGGTCAAAGAGAATAAAATCATCATGTTCTCTTACCTTTCCCCAAGCATGGCATAGAGGAGATCCTTTGTGGTGAGTTTGGTGAGTCTCCTCCTTGGATTTCAACCAAGGAAGCTCTAGGAGGATCTTGGCAGTTGTTCTTTTGGGGACAAGCGCAGTATGCATGTCCTTGTTCGCTGCACTTGAAACACCGGTTATCCTTATGATAACGCTCAAGCTCTTCAGGAGAGAGTTTGTTCTTACCATTGTAAACTCCCTTCTCTTTAGCTTTGTTGGAGTTGCCCTTAGGAGACTTTTGGACATTTTCCTTCCCCTTAGGCTCATTAGAACCCTTGTTTTCCGGGGGCTTATTATTTCTTTTAGCCCCCGTTTGGAAATTGATTCGAGAGGCCACCATAGTATGGTGTATTACCGCCGATATGGTACGTGGCCTTTGGGAGTTGACATACTCTACCATTTCTTCGGTTAAGCCCGCACAAAATTGTTGCTTTTGCTCTCCAAAATCCAACTTTTTAAAGGCAGTGGCTTTGAGTTGTAGCTCCCAAAACTTGTCTACATATTTGTGGATGGATTCATTGGGAGAGAGCTTTAAGCTTCGCCATTCGGTGAGTACTTTGTCTTTGGCATCGGTGGCCAAAAATTGCTTCATAATGGAAGCTCTTAAAGCTTTCCATGTTCGTGGAGCTTCACCGTTGGCTCGTAGGCTAGACCACCATTTTCTGGCGGACTTTTGAAAGTGCATAGCTACATGGCATAGCTTAGAGGACTCCGTGAAGCCCTCATCTCCAAACGCCGCATCGAATTGCTGGATAAAGGCCAAGACTTTGTCTGTAGCACCAAAGGTGACATCATAGGTAAGGAAAGAGATGCTCTTCCCTCCCTCTTTGAATTTCTTCAGATTGGACGACCTTTTCCATGCAGCATAGGATTTCCTATGGCCTCTTCTTTTTAATGGTTCAAAGGTTGCACCATCACTTTCTTCAAAAGGTGAAGAATTTGAAGAAGGTGGAGAAGAGGGTGACCTCTTTCTCGCCTTTTTCTTGTCTTGATCTTCATTGTCTTCACCATCACTTTCATAAGAGGAAGAGGATGAAGAAGATGGAGAAGAGGGTGTCCTCTTTCTAGCCTTTTTCTTCTCTTGCTTTTTTTAATCCCTCTTTGAATTATGGCATGGAGAAGAGTGCGATGGTCTTCTCCGCTTTGGTGGTGATGGAGAGCGTTTAGCCCGCCGTCTTCGTGGAGCCATCTCCGCCGAGGTGGCGGGAGACTCACTTCTTTCTCGTTCCTTCGGTGGAGGCTCTTGAGTTCTCCTTTGAGAAGGAGATGCATCATCAAGAAGTAAATTCTTGAGCCCTTCATAGGGATTCTCTTCTTCTTCCCAAATTGGAGAGAGACCTCTTTTGGTAGTCTCACAAGGAGGCTTCCTAGGTGTTCTCTCGTCATGGTGATGAGCTTGGAGAATCCCGTGAGCACGGAGCTGCCGTTGCACTTCGCTTTGGAGAGATGGATTGCCCATGGCTTGTTGAAGCCTAGAAACAAGATAGTTAACAAGCATTGTACAAGCATCATTAATAGCTTGCTCATGAGCAAAATCAAAGTTATCAACATTAATTTCACTCTCTTTACTATTGTCAGCCATTCTAACAACTTTTAGGTGTAAACTTTTTAGGTGTACTTTGGCACTTCAAGCCCTAGTTGCTACTCCTCTTTACCCCTTTAGAAAAAGCACTCAAGCTACTGTACCCGCGGCTCGAATACCATTAATTGCAAGGAATAGAAGAGAGGGTCTTTCGACATTAAAACAACACCGGCTCTTGTCAAGCTTCTAATAGCTCAATAGTGGTTAAGCCATAGGCAAGCCCCGTAGGACTCCACTATTAAGACCATAGATCTCGACGGTGATGACCCGTTAACTGCACGAAGGCAGGCGCACTGCAAGGCTGAAAAATCCCTATTCTACTTACTCACAGACAATTAATAATACCAACCATTTATAGCTAGCTTGAGGACCTCCCTTCTTGAGCAAGAAAAAAAGAAACCTTGTGCTCTAATACCAATGTAACATTTAATGGCCTAAAAACTTATGTGTAGCGGAAATTAGCATGAACATAGTGGGCATTTCATTAGAATAGATTCCTAATGAGAATTACAAGAGTGCTTGGGTGGAGAGAGAAACAAAAAGCATAACACCTAGTTAGATAGCATCAACAATACTTTCAAAAGAGAGAGAAATTAAGCTATTGACAACAGTTGAGGACCGGATTTGCATGGAGCCGGTACCCCCTCCAAAAGGCTTTGTATTATGGTTTCTCCCATCAAGAGAGACATTGTACAATACAATTATTTGTGTTCCTTCAAGACTAGCTAGTGCAATGAAGATGAAAGCTTCATGCACTAAGCAAAACACTTAGCAAACACAACTTTAATTATCCCCGTTCTCAGACCCAAGACCTCACACACCTTCGAAGATGGTGAGAGCTAGCAGGGTATGAGAGTAGATTGAGAGGAAGAAGGAGTATCTTACGAGAAAGATGTACATCTCCTCACATAATCACTCATATTAGCATAGCTTTAGCTTAGTAATTAGCTTGGTAGAGGAGATGAGCATGCATTGAAGCTTGGCTCTTGGTTGGATTTGCATCCACATGCCAAGAGAGTGTTGATGTAGGCTTCTATCTCACAAGCTTGGAGTAGGTGATGAGTTCTCCATTAAAGCTTGGGAAGAGATAGTCTTCTCTTTCTTCACACATGAGATTGTGTGTGTGTGTGTGTGTGTGTGTGTGTGTGTGATAATGCCTTGCAAAAATCATCCCCCTCTCTCTCTTGGGTGAGCCCCCTTCCTATTTACTCTTGCAGGCTCCCTACTGGACAATGCCAAGCTCAGCCAATGGCTATTAAGCAGCATAAGTGATAGCCTTCTGACATGTGTCCCCCTTTCCCCTTTAGTGAGATCTTAATCAATTAAACTTAATTGATTTAAATGAATGAAATCCCCATTGGACCTTTCCCCATTCTGACCAATAGGAATTAAGTAGCCCATTGGGCTGCTCAATTCCTATTGGACCCCTTCGCAGACTGTCCAATAATCATTCAGGAGACTTAATTTTAATTGGTTCTTTTTATTAAGTGTTTTAAAATTAATTAGGCTAAATTTACTCTAGCCTAATTCTCATTGGTCCACTTCAAGGGTCATCCAATAGAAATTGGGCATACCTTGTGGGTATCTGGGCTAGGGAGCTGACATGTGTCCCTCATTCCCTTTGTGTAAAGGGGGCTTGTGTGTGTGTGTGTGTGTGTGGCTTTCTCTCTCATCCCCTAGAAGAAGGGCTCGCCCCCTCCCATGTAGGGATATGTGTTGACTTTGGAGAGCACACAAAGCATCCAAATCCCCAAAGCTTTAACCCTTTGGACACAACCTTTGAATTTTGGAACCTTAGCATTTTGGAAGTCTTAATGGACTGAACCTTAGGGTCTTTTTAGCCCATTGTTGCACATGGATCTTTTGCAGATGGCCCCCCCTTTGGATCCCTATTTTCCCTCCTTTGGATCCCTACTGTGGCCGGTCTGCTAGCTTAACCACTATTCTAGCTTTTTCTCCCCTGGCACTTCCCCACATTAAATGATCAGTTTAATATGAGAAAATCATTTAGGAGAATTAGATATTGATTATTATGACAGCTTAGGCTTAGCTTAATTAAGGGCAAGATTAGGCTTAGAGATCTCGATTATCAAAGCTTAGGCTTTGCTTAATTAAGGACGCGATTAAGCTTTGATGACCAAGATCTCTAAGACTAGTCTCTTCAATATGTGTTAAAAACCTTCCTCTAGTTCTTTAATTTTACCTTTCTTCTCCTCTTAGGTGACAATTCTCCTCCTAGTAATCTTTGCCTTATTTGTCGTAGGCGTCACCTCCTCCAACTTTATCTCATGGATTTTGTTTTCGTCATATTGTCGGTACTTATTTTAAAATCAAGGGCATTAGAAGATTCTTTAGCATGGGCCTCTGACCTCCATTCCTTGAAATTCCAATCAAAATGGAAACATATTTCTTGAGAGGCGTCTACTACTCGGACAATTTTGAAGGCCAAATGCCACGGTGACACACAGATGAATAGGGTGTCCTGCCTTTGCGTATGGACCACAATGCCAACAAAATTTGAATCCCAAGTCGAAAATTTTGATCTTTGATGGGTGCATTATAGAATCCAAAGAAACTTTCATCTTCACAATGAGGGCACAAGGTTCATCATGGTAAGAACTTAACCTGCTGAGAACATAGACTGACCATCCTTTCAATTGCAGATTCAGTCCATACCGTATGGGCCAACTGTATGACTTGACATCATCGATGCTTCTGCTCAAATGGCCATAAATATTAAAGCGGTTCATCTGCTGGTTTAAATGGCTTTATCTAAGTAATAATCTCCTCGAAAATATTTTCTCCTAACAGGAAGATTATTCGCGTATGGTAGATTTTCAATACAAACTGCAACATAGATGGCCCTGCTTTCAGCATGGCTATGGTCAACGCACTAAGTAGAAGTCACCAAAACCATTATTTTCAATGCTTGCATCTCTACTATCAGACCAATTCCTACATTGCTAGCCACGGCTAACCTGCCTTTTATATGTATTTAAAGAGTAAAATCTCAATGGGGCTCTCAAACAACAGAATTCAATGGGGCAAACTGCACCAAATAAAAAACAAAACCATAAAGCATTCTATCAATTGAAGCACTACAAAGGCCATGGTACCTTTACATATCGGCATACTCCTGTCTACATTGTTGATGTATTTCACCGCCGCAAAAGAACAAGATATTGAGAATGTGCACACTTATAACCTAATTTTCATAGGTTTTTGTTAAAGTTTATGCATCTCGAGTGAATGCCCAATGTGATCCTAATTATTTGTTGTCCTTAGGTATTTATTTTGCTTATTTGGCATGAATCTGGGTAGGGCAATTTACTAGTGTGGGGTACTTAAGGTCCCCAATTATAGCTGCAACTCTGCTCCAAATGTATAATAATTTAATTCATTATTGTGTTGGTTGGTTCATGATGTAACTCTTTGGTCTCATAGGTCATTTTGGCCTCTAGAAGACGCTAATATAATATTTCATTTCCTCTCTATCGAAAAATGGATCGAGATTGTCAAGAAAGGAAAAGGCAAGGAAATAACCCCCACCCCTACACCAACCATCATCAACTTGACACTAGAAGAGGAGCAAAGGAGACATGTGCAGGTCTTACACATAAAGATACGTGGCCTTAGAGACCAAGATAATGTGGATAAAGAGGTGAAAGAAATCATGACTCTAGTGGGGATAAACGAGCAGACGCATACGAGTGCTTGGAGAGTGGGCACTAAGAAAAGTGGGAGCAACAGAGAAACCTCGAAGGAATGGGCACTCATTCTCCGATTCATTAGGAAATTTCAGAGGTCATTTGGAGGGCCATATGAAGAGAGAGAATAATAGAGCGCGTCCAATGAGCACGAAGGCTACGTTGTCGAGAAATTTGCGGTCTTGCCAGGAAAGCACCGGGCTTATGGCTGTGAGAGTTTGTGCGAGAACTCAACAAAAACTATATGAAGGAGTTAAACCATAGATGCCATGAAGACTAGGGTTTGGAAAGAAGTGCAATCAAAGAAGACTCACTCTTTCTCTCTTGCATTCACACACACAAAGAAAGAACGCAAAAGAGAATGTCAAAACAATACGAAGATGAAAACATCAAGGCTATGGTCATATCGTATCATGGGTAATATGAAAGGATTAATGGATGAGTTAATGGCATTCAATCTTGGCTGACCAAATAGGCTACGAATTGTTCTTTGGAATTGTAGTTTTGTGCTTACCATAATATATATATTTTGTCTAGTGATTGGGATTAATTGTGTGTACAAATCCTCTTGGTTCATAGCAAGATAACTACGCTTACATCAAAAGAAAAATTATAGTCTATGAGAGGTAGTATGATGGGATCCGGTGATAGAAGTATTTCATTGAGCCTTTCAGGGCCAAAGAGAAACACTATACGTTGTTGAAAGTGTATTTTACGGCTAATCCATACGTTAATTCTAATAGATTGTACAGAGTGAAAGCGATAGAAATGATCATCATGTGGGTTATTCATCTAGGATAGTATGTGAGAAATGTAGATACGAGAGAAGTGAAGAGATGAGAATTTTCCCTCCCAAGCCCTATTCTTGCCCGTAGACAATAAGGATACTGTGGGGAGAGATGTACGTGTAGCAAAGAGAACCTAAAATTTGTAGAGAGGATGAATTACTAAGAGTGAGAGAGATAGATTTGGTTAAGGAGATGAGATTAGATACATATGTATATATATATATATATATATGTCGGATTAGAGATGAAAAAGAAAACAATAAGAAATCAAGAAAACATCAATGTAGAACACATCTTACTTGACAAACCCTTCGGCACCATTATTGATGGAGAGAGAAGAAGAGGGGAGCACTCCACTTTGATTGATACACCAAGTACAACACCTTCTTTGATTAGAGTTGATCTTCGAAGGATAGCGTACAAGAATGGCTAGTCTTTCTCTAGGAGAAAGTGTACGCTTGGGCTTATGTTAATGGCTAAGTACAATTAGGCATTACTACTCACTTCCTCGAGAATTCCTCTCATCAATGGCTTGAATGCTTGAGTTCCTTCCAAGGAAGAAGAGGTTCCCTTTTATAGGTGAAGGGAACCCCCAAGGGTTTACACAAGAAGAGAGGAGCCAGTGTGAACAGGAATTGGAAAAGTTGAAAATGAGCTGTCCCTGCATGATGTGGGCAGACTGGGGTCCAGTATTTTGATCATATCTCCTCAACCGTGGCTTCAAATAAAAAAGTAAAAATATGAGCAAAAACTTCAGCTCATTAGCTACGATTTTCATTTAGAAATCGTTTTCCAATTCGGATTGGAACCTTGTGTAAAAAATTCATCAAAATAGGGTCCATTTATGGCAGCAAAAGTCTTCATGTGGTCTCCTTAGCCTAAACTTTCATTTAATTCCAAAGGACACCTCATGCCATATGAAAGCATGACATTGCTCCTTGACAAAGTTTTGTAATCATGCTTGCAATAATGCATTAAAATAAGTGTATCTTTGAAATCATGCCACCTAGTGTCCCACTAGGATTTGATTCTCTCCTAGTAGCTATTTAAAAAGAAATATAAGAAAAGTATAAAAAATACATAGAATATATATATATTGGAGTTTACCCTAGATATAGGATCTAGCTAGGGTGTGAGATGATAATGAAATAGTAGAAATAAAGAATCAATGATTTTTGCCCCAAGTTAAAGAGGCGGAGCTATTGATGCTTTTCCCATAGTATTTTCTGATGGTAAAGTAAGGATATGTTACCCTTGAGAAAAATAATAGGATGAGATAGAAGGCTTATTATTGTACTTAAATATGCATATGTACACTATAGGAAATATAATTATGTATCTAAAAAAATACAAGATAGATCTTGTAGCATGCGTTCCCACTATGTACGTGTCACAGCACGACATCCACCCCCTCTAAACCTGCACATCCTCCGGTATGTGCCACATTGTCTCTTTGTAAGATTAGACCTCTTGTACATCTTCCTTGTCTTCTTCTTCACTGGATGATTCGAGAGCTTCATGTTCACTTTGATCTTCACTTGTGTTTTTCTCTTCTTCCTCACCCATATCTTCTAGATCATTGTCTCCTCTTCTCTTAAACATTTTAATCCTTTTTCTTGCAATTGGAATCTTTACTTCTGTACCATCTAGTTCAGACAAGCTGTAAGTAGCATTTTCATGCACATGCTTTACAACATACGGTCCAAACCATCTTTTTGAGAACTTACGCATGACTGTGTGCTGGTTATCAAGGCTACTATCATACACTAAAACCCAGTCACCTTTGTCAATTGCTTTGCTCCTGAGTCGATGTCGCTTATCAAAATAGTCCTTGTTTTTCAACCTTGCATTTTTGAGTCGTTCTTTTGCAGCTTCAATGTCTCCAGGTCTTCTCTCTAGCTGCCTTATACGCAGTGCAAGGAGATCTTCCCTACTAAGCCCCTCTTGCCAAGGTAGTACATTCCATGTGGGAATTGTATCCTCAATCGGCATCACTGGCTTTTGACCATGCATTAGCTCCGCAGGCATGTAGCCAGTTACTGAGCTATGTGTTGTACGATCAGCCCAAAAAGCATATGGTAACAATTTTGGCCACTCACCAACTCTTCCTTCGCAAGCCTTGGCCAAAGCTTTGATGATAGGAGGATGCCCTCTTTCACTCTTTCCATTGCCTTCAGGGTTGTAAGTTGTAGTAAGAGAAAGCTTGATCCCTAATCTAGAAAAGAACTCCCTTGCTTCTTCGGCATCCAGTTCACCTCGATCTGCAGTGATTTTTCCCACACAACCATAACGGCAAATCACCTCATCAAGAAGGAATTTGCACACAGCTTCTGTGGTCTTAGCTCTTAATGCTCTTCCTTCAACCTGGTTAGTTAGGTCCTCTCGTGCAAGAACCAAGTATCTCATCTGCCAGAGTCCTAAAGGCATCGTGACTAGATCCACAACCCATTTATAGTGCATGGCTAGTGGATATGTAGGGTGCAATCCATCACGATGTCGAACATTTGAATACATTTGACAAGTTACACATGACTCTACAAACTGAGATACATCTTTATACATACCCTTCCACCAGTATTTTTCTTTCAACTTGGAGAAGGTTGCCCACACACCCCTGTGTCCAGCCCATAGACTCTCATGAAACTCTTGCATGAGCTTTACTTGAGTCTCTTTTTTACATTGATAGCCGTTTTTCGGCTCTCTGTGATTGCCATAGTGAGTTATCCCCCCCTATCAAATCACTCAAACACTGTGGTTACCCTCACCCTTTCACTCTATATAGGTGTGTGTGAGTTAGGGGACTTTTCCCATATCTCCTTACTGAAATAAAAAACCCTCAATTAGCTAGGCATTGGGCTAGTTGAGCCAAAAAAATAAAATAAAAAAATATAAGTATATTATGGCCCATGCGTATGTAAATATTTCTTTGTATGTAGGGCCTAAATAAAAGATTTTTTTAATTATTTTGGTATTTATTTAAATATTTTTACCTAGGTGTGTGTTATTTATGCTCTGTACATTGTCTCACCATTACCACAATTTTTCTTACCATTTTCATACTCTTTATTCCATATAGAAATAATTTCATGTAAGCTTCTCTTATATTTGGTGTAACTCCACCCCAACAAAAATCCAAAAAAAACTAGTTTTATTTATGTGTATATTTTTTCACTATTGTGATTTTCCCTTCCTACATCTATTTGTTTTTTTTTTTCTAAAAAATTAGAACACCAAAAAAATATTTATCTTTTTATGGTAGCCTCATAATGAGAGAGATTCTTTTGACCCCTTTATATTTTTTTCCACTTATATTATTTATATTTGACATGTACATATTTTTTAGACCCCTCAATATTTTGATTTTCTTAGTTGTACTATTCACTTATATCATAATCTCAACAATATCTTCAATTATAGACCTACCAAATAAGGTCAAGGGTAGGTGGCATGCATACATGCACTATGGAGGGCTCACACTTGGAGTATCAAAAGAATCATCCAAAGAAGGACCCCCACAAGGACCTTTGTGCAGTGGAAAAAAACGGTCGGTTTTGCTGAATTTTAAAGTTCACTTGCTCTCCGAATTTGAAAAGGTGATACAAACAAAAGTTGTAGCTCGTGGGCTGAACTTTTGCCTCAAATTTTTTCATATTTTTTTGAGCTACGAGCTGTGAGCTATGATTTTATTATTAGTGGACCCCAGTTTTCCCATGCTATGCAGCCACACTCTCTCTTCCACTTTATCATTTTCCTCTTTCACACACACTTCTCCACTCATCATCCCCACCTCTCTCACCACTCCTCTCTGCACCCTACTCACCTTCTCCTCAACCTTGAAGAATAAGAGAAACCATGGTGAACTCATACCTCCCACACACAATTCCATTCAAAATTGACCACCTAGTCTCATTTTTCCTCCTCCAATTTACCCATATCTATCAAAAAAACCACAAAATTCAGCCTCTTCTCTTAAAAGACAGCATCATGGTGGTTGATTACTCAGCTTCAATTACCTTGTCTCTCAAGGAAGGTCAAGAGTGGAGAAAAAATGTACCGTCAAGCTAGTGGACCGTCAACAAGCGTCAAAAATTGGCCCTACTCAAGACACTTGGAGCATCAACCTTGTAAGAAATCCACCTTTTCTTACCTCTTAAGAGTTTTTCTTCCTTATTTGTATCCTACATGGATACTCCCATTGTAAATATCCAATTCCATTTGTAAATTAATACTAACTCTACTAACACTAACCCACTATGAAAAGTCCTATCACCTCCATTTCTCTCCTCTCTCTTTTCCCACCAAACTTCTTGATAATTCCAAGCAAAAGAAATTAGATAAATTGCTGAAAATCTAACCCAACCATGGTTAGAGGTAACCCTAGCCTTCAAAATTGCTATAAAAGGAGGGTGTAGCTAGCACAAAAAAGGGGGAGCAAAAGCAAGAGCACTATGCTATAGCTTGAGAAGCCAAGCTCAACTCTCTAGAAGGAGCTCTTGAGTGGAAGCTCATTGTCTTATGCATGTGCATGGTTGTAATAGGGGATTAGCAAGGGAACCTCTATGCCATTTTAAGAGAGAGAGTGATCATTCAATTGAGAGTAGGAAATCTTCATTTCTCCTACTAGTGTAAGCCCAACATTTGCTGAATCAAGGAGGGTGGATTTGGACTAAGCTTGGATACTTTGTCTCCCTTCCAACGTGAAGTAATGGACAACAATGATGCGTAAGTGTCTTGGTGTTTTTTGTTAAGTTCTTGATAGCTTGTCTCTGGTGTTTGTCATCAATCTAGCCATAAATCCCACATACTGTAAGAGGGCGACAGGGTGGAGAGGACTCCCCTGGCCTTAAGACAGTGATTGGGGTGGCTTTTTTTTTGATGTGTTGTGGTGAAATTTACGCAAGCTATGTTGAACAAATACTAATCTCACTTTGATTGGTCCATGACAGATTTGTAAGAAGGCATTAATGCAACAAGCACCCACCCCTCCCCCTTCTTCTCTCTCTTTCTTACATATATATATTTTATGTTTGCTTGATCATTAACGATACACTTCAAAGCAGCCCGAGCACCATCTCTCTCTCTCTCTCTCTCTCTCTCTCTCTCTCTCCTCTCTCTCTCTCTCTCTCTCTCTCTCTCTCGTTCTCTCTCTGTGTTTTAAGTGTGTGAGAGTGTTCCATTGGTGTTAGGGTTAGTGTAAATTCCTTGCTTGTTTGTGGGTTGCTCTAACGATTCTCCTCTTTTGCGTCCTAGTTCGCTCTTAAACTAGGTGGTGCCCTTGTGTAGTTGGGATTTGGCTGGGGGTTTGTTGTTTTGGTTTGTGTTGTGTTGTGCCCCAGCCCCATTGAGCAGCACGGAGCCTTGAAGGGTGTCTAGAGGTTGCTCTTCTTGTTGCCCGCCCCGACCGCCTCAAATTGGTGCCCCCACGGAGGACAGGCTTGTGTATGTTTTGTGAAGGCTCAACCTTTAGCATAATCAAGTAGCTTGCATGATCACGAGAATTTGTATGATCCCTTCATTCCCATTGCAAGGCAAAAGTACACATAATTGTTAGTACTAAGTTGCAATTTCAGCGAGTAATTCGTAGAATTTTAGGTCTCTTAGGTTGGTAGAGAAAACGCATCAGTAAATCCTTTTATTTTGCCTCTCATTAGGTACGACCTTAGTTTGGACGTCTATAATTTTTGTTTTGTTTTAAGAATTAGGTCATGCATAGACCATGGATAATGGCCCAGGAATACAGGTTTTTCCCTTTCATTTCACTCCACACATTAGAGTAAACATTGCAATTAGTAGAAAATCCATTTTCAACAACGTATGGTATTCATGTTTGGTGCCCAAAGAGTAGGAGAAATTCTCGCGTCACCAAACCCTGTCATTCTACCTCTTATTGATTATCATAGGTCATTGATGTGAATATTTTTATTTTGTTGTAGAATAGATTGCAATTTAGAAAATATTATTGTGTAAATCTTTAAAGAAAGAAAAAACAAAACGCGTCACTTTGAAATCAATTCAATGGAGAGCCAACGCCAAATGTCTGATATCCTCTTTTCTTTGGAGAGCCTGGAGAGGATGCAGAATTATTTTTAGCGAATTTCAAGATGTCTTGCCGTATCAAGAGGATAAAACTGATCAGAACGTGTAGAAATGTTTGAGGTGGTCCTTAGGAAAGATGCTAGCACTTGGTTTGACTCTTTGCCTGAGGAAGTTAAAGGGAATTACACGGAAGTTTTGAATCGTTTCAAAAATACTTCTTTGATCCCCAAAACACTCAGAAATTATGGCAAGACATTGTTTCTCATAAGCAAAAAGACTTAGATGACTACTACTTGTACAAGCAAGAGTTCCTACGTCTTTGGGCTCTATGGATACGAAAATGTTGCTAACCCTGGTGATGGTGCAGAATTTCTAAAGAAGGAGAGGTTCATAGCCGGACTCTTTCCTGACCTTAAGGTAAAAGTTGAGGCGGGTGCACCTGCTACCTTTGATGCAGCTGAAACTAGGGCTGCTGAGAAATATAGGAAACTCAAGTGCTTAAGGGGAGAGTTTCCAATAGAAGGTCTTGACCCAAAGGTAAGTCACAAGCATCAACATCTAGGGAGCTTCCTGAGGTAACGGCGGAAGTGATTGAGAAGTTAATGAATCTTTAAGCAGCCTGTCAATTCACCTTGCACAAGCTGTAGGTCCAAAGGGACAAGCAAAGAAGTCTGAAGAGCCGAGATCCACGACCTAGGAGAGTCTTGCAATGTTGAATTGCGGAGAGTCTGGACATGGGATGTATAATTGTCCTTGGCCCGTGGGGAGCCAGGGAGACCTAACTTGAATTACCCAGTGATGAATGCAGGTGAAGGAACTGGTCAACAACAAGGCTTCTACAAAGACCAAATGGACCAAGACCACCTCCACAAGGGGTAGAAGGAGTTCCACCACTTCCAGATCCAAATGTGCATGTGGTAGAGGTGTACAAATTCAAATGAGGTTGACATGGAAGCAAATGGCATTAAGCGTGGCCGAGAAAAGGTAAAGAGAAAGAGGGAGTCCATCACAGAAGTGACCATGACAAGGCAAGAAGGCAAAGGAGGACCAAGGAAGCTAAGAGGACTCGACGTCGTATCAATCTCCAAGACTTCCCTCTTGGACATGGTAATGGCTCCATACAACCTGTTGGAAGACATGCGAGGTAAGGGTCCTGATATCTCATGGCTCAATTTCTTGCATTATGTCCACAAGTTAGGAGGGATTTAACAAAGGCAGTTAGCACTAGGAGAAAAGGTAAAAGAGAGTTTTTCCTGTTGTAAAAATTGCACAAGCTGAAATGAACGAGGAAATTACACCTGTGCTAGATTGTTACATAAAAGGAAGATTGTTAGGAAAGGTCTAGTGGATGGGGGTGCACCAATTTGCATCATGACAGAGGGACTCATGCAAAGACTAGGCATGCACATCCATGAGACACCTGAAATCAAAGTCAAGATGGCAAACAATAGCAAGGCTAGGTGCGTAGGCATTTGTAAAAATGTTTTTGTGGAGGCCTTTGGCATTAAGAAGGCGTGGGATTTTTATGTCATGTCGACCAAGGAAATGGTTATCCATTTATCCAAGGAAGACCATGGCAATGAAAATGCGAGCTTTGCAGGATTGGGAGAGTGGAAATTAATTTGCAGGAATGACAATCATAAGAAGGTTGTCTTTGACATGAAGGAGCAACGCCAAGAGGAGCCCATGGAAGAATCATCTCAAAGTGAGACGGAAGAAGGTTGGACCGATAGCACTTCAGAAGAAGAAAGTAGCGGCAGCATTAGTGAGAGGAGTCCTCCATTGAAGTCATGGGGGTAAGGTTTAAGCCAAACAACCAGGAGACCTCTTCTCGAGGTTTGGAAGAGGTAGGTTCCCAAGAGAACCAAAAGGTGGAAGATGAAGGAATGTTAGAAGGTATGTTGTCTACAACACTTACAAAGGATGAAAGAGAGGAGTTCAAATGTGTGGCTAAGGAAATTTCCGAGGCTTTTTGCTAAAGACTACACCGATGTGCGTGGAGTAGATGTTGTTCAACACAAGATTGAGTTGAAGCCAGAGGCCACACCTAAGGCTCAAAAGCTACGAAGGCTAGGAGTCATTAAGGAGCAGGCTCTTCTGAAGGAGGTAAGAAAAGCTTCTAGCAGCAGGTTTCATTTATCCAGTGGAGAATTCAGAGTGGGTCTCTCCCGTTGTTGTCACTCCTAAGAAAAACGGCAAGTGGAGGGTGTGTGTGGATTATCGTCCACTTAATGAGGCAACAAAAAGAGATCACTTTCCCCTCCCATTTCAAGATGAGATACTAAATGAAGTAGCTGGTCATGAGAAGTACACTGTGTGTGATGGCTACTCAGGCTACTTTCAAATAGGTATCGCATTGGAAGATCAATTGAAAACAACCTTTATCACTCCTTGGGGTTGTTATGCTTTTAGGGTCATGCCATTTGGTCTGACAAATGCTCCTGCAACATTCCAACGTTTCATGAACATGGTGTTTCAAGCATTCTTTGGAAAGTCAATTAGGGTGTTCATTGATGATTTCTGTATTTATAGCTCAAAATCATTGCATCTACAAAGGGTAGAAGAAGGTTTAAAGAAGCTCTACGACATGGGAGGTCAACTCAACCCCGACAAGTGCCACATAGGTGAGGATGAAGTGATCTTGCTCGGTCACAAGGTTTCCTATAAAGGCATTGAGGTGGATCCTTCAAAGGCAAAGGCTCTTATTGAGCTCCCATCACCGAAGAGTCTTAAGGAGGTCATCTCTTTCATTCAGAAGGTGAAGTATATGTCACGCTTCATTCACTTAGCCTCGGAGTTGCTTCATCCCTTGCAAAAGTTGACACAACAAGTAGAATTTGCATGGTCTGATGAGCTTGAAGAGTATTTTTGTAACATTAAAGTCATTTTGTCAGAGCTACCAACACTCATGCCTCCTTGTTGGGAGTACACATTCTTTGTTAGCTCTAGTGCTGGAAGGGAAACAATTGGTGCTGTGTTGCTACAACAAGATCCCCACAGTACAAGGATGCGACCCATCTACTTTGCTAGTAGGGTCATGAATGCTTTGGAGAGAGACTACACAGAAGTAGAACTCATGATGCTTTCTCTCATGTTTACGGTGAGAAAGTTTAGATCCTACCTGCTACCAAAACCTTTTGTAATTCTCACTGCAGAGAATTTGTTCCCTTGGGTGTCATCTCAAATGAATCTTAGTACTAGGATCTCAAAGTGGATTATGGAGTTGCAAGAGTTTCAATACTCTTTCAAGGTAGAAGATAGTGTGCGTGCACAGTTGGCAGGGATTCTCACTTATAGGGTGCATGAAAAGGAGATTAAGGTGCTGGAAGTAAAGACCCTACCATTGCCACCACCAAAAAGTATTCCTAATGCTTTTACCTTGTTCTTTGATGGAGCTTTTCGTCGAGCCATAGGAAAAGCAGGCGAAGGGCTAGTGTTGCTCAACTCAAGTGGAGAGGTGGTCATGAAAGAGAAGTTCAATCTACCAAGTTCAGCTAGCAACAATGAAGCAGAATATGACACACTACTTCATGGTTTAAAAATATGCATTGGCCATGGTATACAACACCTCATGGTAAAGGGAGATGCACTTCTCATTGTTAAACAGATTTTAGGCATTTGGGCATGCAAGAATGAAAGCTTACGGACAAAAGTTCATGCCATTCGTAGATTGTTTAATCAATTTGAAGAAGTGCAACTATATCATATTCCTAGGAAACAGAATGAAGATGCCGATTTACTTGCACAGCAAGTAGTTACATGTGTTGAGAAAGAAGTGCAGGTCATCATAGTGGCAGCAACTGTCAAGCAACCGAGATACCAGGGATTGGAGTCATTGACTCCCATTATTAGCTACATTTTGGAGGGCGAGTTTCCACAAGACTTCAGGAAGGCTCAGAAGAGGAGACTCATGAAGAAGGCAAGCGCATATCTCTTCCTAGAAGGCTCCCTCTATCAAAGAGGGAGGGATCAAGTATGCAGAAGAGTACCAATTCCAGCCATTCTAAAAGGTTTGCATGAAGAAGCATGTGGTGGTCATTTTGCCCAAGAATTAACTGTGAAGAAGATTTTGCTTGCGAGGTATGTTTGGCCAAGTCTGCATGTGGATGTCCAACATTGGTGTAAAAGTTGTCACAATTGTCAGGTAAATGGGAATAGAAGATTGGTTTATGGTCCAAGGCAAATCGTGCTTGCAAATGGACCGTTTGAAAAGTGGGGCATTGATGCTATGGGTCCTCTGCCTAGGACAAAAAATGGTAAACTCTACATTCTAGTGGCTGTAGACTATATGACAAGGTGGGTGGAAGCACAAAGTGTGGCAAAGGTAAATGAGAAGACAGTGAGCAAATTCGTCTACACTCACATTTGTTGTAGATTTGGCACACCTTTGGAGATTGTTTCTGATAATGGTCCAGGGTTTAGAAAGGGATTGCTCTCAGAAGTCTGTGAAGAACTTCACATTCTACATCGTCACAGTACACCCTACTATCCCCAATCAAATGGTTTGGTAGAAAAAGCTAATGGTGTCATTGCAGGCATCATTAGAAAGATGGTGAAAAACAAGACAAAGTTGTGGGATGACTTCTTGGATGGTGCCTTGTGGGCATATCGAACCATATATAGGGAAGCCACGGAGTTCACACCATTTCACTTGGTCTATGGTCAAGAGGCTTTACAGCCAATTGAACTAAACATTCCAACAATGCGACTTCATGGAAAATCAGCACAAGATGATCAAGAAGCATGGATGGATCGACTTCTTACCTTAGCTGAGCTTGAGTGGAAAAGAGAAGCAGCATACGAGTGCTATAAGAGGAAAGCCACACAGACAAAGGAAAAGCTTGACAAGAAACTGAAGGACAAAGGCATCAATGAAGGAGATCTTGTGCTAAGGTATGACAATCGACTCGATAATAGTTTTGATGCCAAATTTGAAACAAGATGGCAAGGGCCATACATAGTCAAGAAGGCTTTCAATTCAAGTTACTATCAGCTTATGGACTTGAATGGTAAAGAGCACTCCAGGAAAGTAAACGGGTATCGCTTGAAGCCCTATTTGAGTCGCCTTCTACCAAAGGATCTACCAAAGATCTGTCAAAAGGCCACTGTCTCATGTAAGTATTGTTACATGAAGCATGAGTGTAACTCTAGCCAAAATTCTAAGGGGCCAAACAATGAAGATCTTGTCAAGGACTCTGAAGCACTCTCTTTGGAAAAGATTCTTTATGATGGTACATGAATATACCATCATCCTGGGGGAGGGCTAATGATAGCCGTTTTTCGGCTCTCTGTGATTGCCATAGTGAGTTATCCCCCCCTATCAAATCACTCAAACACTGTGGTTACCCTCACCCTTTCACTCTATATAGGTGCGTGTGAGTTACGGGACTTTTCCCATATCTCCTTACTGAAATAAAAAACCCTCAATTAGCTAGGCATTGGGCTAGTTGACCAAAAAAAAAAATATAAAAAATATAAGTATATTATGGCCCATGCGTATGTAAATATTTCTTTGTATGTAGGGCCTAAATAAAAGATTTTTTTAATTATTTTGGTATTTATTTAAATATTTTTACCTAGGTGTGTGTTATTTATGCTCTGTACATTGTCTCACCATTACCACAATTTTTCTTACCATTTTTCATACTCTTTATTCCATATAGAAATATTTTCATGTAAGCTTCTTTTATATTTGGTGTAACTCCACCCCAACAAAAATCCAAAAAAACTAGTTTTATTTATGTGTATATTTTTTCACTATTGTGATTTTTCCCTTCCTACATCTATTTTGTTTTTTTTCTAAAAAATTAGAACACCAAAAATATTTATCTTTTTATGGTAGCCTCATAATGAGAGAGATTTCTTTTGACCCCTTTATATTTTTTTTCCACTTATATTATTTATATTTGACATGTACATATTTTTTAGACCCCTCAATATTTTATTTTCTTAGTTGTACTATTCACTTATATCATGATCTCAACAATATCTTCAATTATAGACCTACCAAATAAGGTCAAGGATAGGTGGCATGCATACATGCACTATGGAGGGCTCACTCTTGGAGGTATTCAAAAGAATCATCCAAAGAAGGACCCCACAAGGACCTTGTGCAGTGGAAAAACACGGTCGGTTTTGCTGAATTTTTAAAGTTCACTTGCTCTCCGAATTTGAAAAGGTGATACAAACAAAAGTTGTAGCTCATGGGCTGAACTTTTGCCTCAAATTTTTTCATATGTTTTTGAGCTACGAGCTGTGAGCTATGATTTTATTAGTGGACCCCAGTTTTCCCATGCTATGCAACCACACTCTCTCTTCACTTTATCATTTTCCTCTTTCACACACACTTCTCCACTCATCATCCCCACCTCTCTCACCACTCCTCTCTGCACCCTACTCACCTTCTCCTCAACCTTGAAGAATAAGAGAAACCATGGTGAACTCATACCTCCCACACACAATTCCATTCCAAAATTGACCACTTAGTCTCATTTTTCCTCCTCCAAATTACCCATATCTATCAAAAAAACCACAAAATTCAGCCTCTTCTCTTAAAAGACAGCATCATGGTGGTTGATTACTCAGCTTCAATTACCTTGTCTCTCAAGGAAGGTCAAGAGTGGAGAAAAAATGTATCGTCAAAGCTAGTGGACCGTCAACAAGCGTCAAAATTGGCCCTACTCAAGACACTTGGAGCATCAACCTTGTAAGAAATCCACCTTTTCTTACCTCTTAAGAGTTTTTCTTCCTTATTTGTATCCTACATGGATACTCCCATTGTAAATATCCAATTCCATTTGTAAATTAATACTAACTCTACTAACACTAACCCACTATGAAAAGTCATATCACCTCCATTTCTCTCCTCTCTCTCTTTCCCCACCAACTTCTTGATAATTCCAAGGAAAAGAAATTAGATAAATTGCTGAAAATCTAACCCAACCATGGTTAGAGGAGCAACCCTAGCCTTCAAAATTGCTATAAAAGGAGGGTGTAGCTAGCACAAAGGGGGAGAGCCATAAGCAAGAGCACTATGCTATAGCTTGAGAAGCCAAGCTCAACCTCTTTAGAAGGAGCTCTTGAGTGGAAGCTCATTGTCTTATGCATGTGCATGTGTTGTAATAGGGGATTAGCAAGGGAACTCTATGCCATTGTAAGAGAGAGAGTGATCATTCAATTGAGAGTAGGAAATCTATCATTTCTCCTACTAGTGTAAGCCCAACATTTGCTGAATCAAGGAGGGTGGATTTGGACTAAGCTTGGATATTTTGTCTCCCTTCCAACGTGAAGTAATGGACAACAATGATGCGTAAGTGTCTTGGTGTTTTTTGTTAAGTTCTTGATAGCTTGTTCTCTGGTATTGTCATCAATCTAGCCATAAATCCCACATATTGTAAGAGGGCGACAGGGTGGAGAGGACTCCCCTGGCTTTAAGACAGTGATTGGGGGAGCTTTTCTTGTGATGTGTTGTGGTGAAATTTATGCAAGCTATGTTGAACAAATACTAATTTCACTTTGATTTTTCATGACAGATTTGTAAGAATGTATTAAGGCAACAAGCACCCCCTCCCCCTTTCTCTCTCTTTCTTAAATATATAGTTGTGTTTGCTTGATCATTGCCGATACGTTTCAAAGCAGCCCGAGCACTCTCTCTCTCTCTCTCTCTCTCTCTCTCTCTCTCTCTCTCTCTCTCTCTCTCTCTCTCTCTCTCTCTCTCTCTCTCTCTCTCTCTCTCTCTCTCTCGTGTTTTAGTGTGTGAGAGTGTTCCATTGGTGTTAGGGTTAGTGTAAATTCCTTGCTTGTTTGTGGGTTGCTCTAACGATTCTCCTCTTTTGCGTCCTAGTTCGCTCTTAAACTAGGTGGTGCCCCTTGTGTAGTTGGGATTTGGCTGTGGGTTTGTTGTTTTGGTTTGTGTTGTGTTGTGCCCCAGCCCCATTGAGCAGCACGGGAGCCTTGAAGGGTGTCTAGAGGTTGCTCTTCTTGTCGCCCGTCCCGGACCGCCTCAACATATAACCCGTTGTGGTGTAGCACCCTTTTGTTTAGGATGCTTCCACAAGTAACCATCCCTTAAAAAGTACCCATATGCTTTCCTGCGTATCCTCTTGAATTCTTGTTCAGACCAATCATCCTGTTTTGTTAGAGTACTCAAGTACCTTCCAATAGAAAGCCAATCACCTTCATAAAGATCTTTCAAGAACAATTCAAGTGAATTAGTCATGCAGACATTGTTACCTTTGACATGAGAGATAGAATAGAATTTTGTGCCTACATCATCTCCCTCATCAATCATTTGTGACTCATCTTCATACCTTGCCCTTGATAGCATATCTGCCACTGTATTGTCTTTACCTGCAATGTGCTTAAACTCGGGATTTAAGGACTTAATGTAGGCAATCCACTGCAACATAGCAATGTCTGGTGTTGAGCAGCTTGTAATCATCCCAAGAAGTTGTAGACAATCTGTTTCTACAACCACACATGCATCAATTAGGTACTCTTTCCCACGTTTCAAGGCTGTAACCATACCCCATAACTCTCTCTTTATCTGTGGATAGTTTCTTTGGCGAGCACTTAGTACCTTTGCTCCAAATCTTACCACATACCTGTGTCCTTCTTTGTCATCTTTCCCTATTGCCCATCCAATCCCTGTAGGACTGGTATCTACTGTCACAATCACTGGCCTTTGACACTCATAGTCTACCTTTCTCAAAGTCGTTGCTGACTGTAGTAACTCCTTTAGCTTTTTCATGGATTTTACATGTGCTTCTGTCCATTTAAACTTTTGATTCTTTCTAAGCAGCTGATAAAGAGGATCAGCTACATGTGCATAATGTGGAATCCAAATAACATAGAAGACACATGCTCCCAGAAACCTTCTAACCTCAGTGATGCTAGTGCATGTTTCTTTCATTCTTTGGATGGCATCTACCTTTGATGGACAAGATTTCCTACCATATGGCCCGCACATGTGCCCCACAATGAGCACTTCTTTGACACCAAACATAGACTTTTTCCCTGACAATGAAAGATTCACTTCTTCCAACCTAGACAAAATTTTATCACAATCATTTATGTGATTTACCACAAACCTGCGACATCCCTTGAGATCCAAAGCTTCATCTTTGTCACTTTCTTCACATCCTTTGATAGGCAAATCATCAATGAAAGGCATTGTGATTTGAGGAATAAAGTCACGTAAGACCTTATTCATCCCATTCATCATATGTGCAACCGAGTTGGTTGCTCCCTGTGGCAAGGTACACATCCTTACCAAACCCAAAGGTGTCCTCATGGTTGTCAAGTCCCTGCTTTCGATTGCAAGCTGAAATTGATCATACCCTGAGTAGAGATCCCCCATTGAGTAGATTGCCCTCCCTGCAAACGCCTCTACAAATTCATCCACAATTGGACCTGTTCCTACATTTCTAATTGTCACCTTGTTCACTGGTTGCATATCTTGGATGAAGCGTAGAGAACCATTCTTCTTTGGAACTGTGAACCACCTGTTTGAGTATGGAGCACAAGAAGGCTCCAAGACTCCCATTTTGATTTTCTCATTCAGTAGCTCTACTATCTTTGGCAAATGAGCCTTTGGAACCGGAATAGGCCGCAGATTCCAAGGCACATGAGGTATTGTGAAAATTACCATAGGAGCTACAATATAAGGATCAACACATCCTATCTCATGTGGCTCAAATGCAAAAGCCTTACCATGCTTTGAAAGCATTTCTTTGAAGCACTTTGTCTCCTCCTGTGTTAGAAACTCCTCGCAACCAATCTGCAACTCTTGAAAAGACTCCTTTGTGAAGGTATGCCCGATCTTTTTAGAATTCCGCAAACTTGGTTGTAAAGAAGCCTGTTCAATCTTTTCCCTGTTGTTGGGTGGTAAGGGTGAAGCTACTGGTTTTACCTTCTTTGCTACACTCTTGTATTTAGTTTCAACATGGACTTCTGGGCCAACTGTTTGGCTTTCTTTAAAGGCTTCTATTACTTGATACATTTCCATAGAGCAAACTTCCACAACTTCATTTTCAAGATGCAAACTAGACCTCATTATAGCATCAAGCTCACCCATAGTATCTACAAAAGAAACTTGTTCACACAAACCCAAAACATTTTCAGTAGGCTTTAGCAACCCACTCTTTTTCATGCCTATTTGTACATTATGCACATATTGCCTCTCATATCTCTTCAAATCTTCAAGTTTTGTAAAACATACTGATCCATTCCTTGTTACCAAGGAGCTCATTGAGAAAGTTTCACCTATTTTTGGATCAGGCGAGACCCTTTTTCTTTCTGTACCACTGCAATCCCACTTTACAATGGTACTTGGCCAAAACCCATCATTTCTCTATGATCATGAAACTCTTTGCTTACCTTTGGTAGAGGATGTTCTTTGAGGTTGTCACGATTTCTTTCATGGTTTACACAGACTGTGAGAAATTGGACAGCTCGTTTACCATCTTTGCTACGTATTCTAGCATATGCTGAACCATCGTCCATTACCTTTGTTTCCATTTGAACTCCCACAATGTAGGGTTGTCCAAGGATGAGATGATATGAAGATGTATCCTGTACAAAGAAGTTTTGGTCAATCTTTACATCACCTATTGTTACCTTCACACCTGGACATGCTGCATACAATTCACCGGATGAATTGTTTGCCACTTTTACCATCCAGCCATGATCTGTGTCCATTGGCCATTTGCACTTGTTGTAGAGACTCTTTGACATTATGTTTATTTCTGAACCATGGTCAATCAAGACAACAAATGGCTCTTCAAGATCACCTACCTTGACCAAAGTTTCTGTAGTAGCCCTTGCCCAATGACTTCGTGAATAGTAACTCCTAGGAATATCTTTAACTTCTTCATCATCATTTGAGAAATACACTTGCTTCACTCTCCCACTAGATTGGTAGCATCCTACCACAGCTCCATCATTCTCCTTATTTTGCAGTTGCATCCCTTGTGTCTTTGAGGTTTCCCCTTCAACCTGTGGACGAGAAACTTCAGCAAGGGTTTGCCTCTTTCTCTTGATGATGTCAATGATCTCCTCATGGAATTCACGCTTTGCAATGCCAAGAACTTCTCCCAGAGTAAACTCAATCTTGCTATTCAAGATCCTTTCCTCCAAGACTTTCTTTAAATCTGTAGCAACCTCAATATCAGATTGTAGTTTATAAGTTGGGCCTTTTGTCTTACCTTTCGTTGGCTCTTTTTTCTTTCCTGTTGTAGACTCCTCCATGAGTACTTCAGGTGGAGATGCTCCTTGTGTTGAGGGTGTTTGAGAAGGCATTGAGTCGCTTCTTCCCCCACTTCTAGAAGCTCTTTTTGATGGTCCTTCATCAGCATTCTCACGTCTGCACTTCTCTTCTACAATTGCCTCATTTTGTAATGTAGGCATGCACTGACAATGAGTCCACTGAATCATTCCATCCTGTTTCTAGACGTATGCAATCACCTGCTTCATGTAGAATCTCTTTTGTAAGCTTTCCCTTTTTAGCTAATTGCATGACATTTGGCCAAATTTGACCATGATGGTCACTCACCTCTTCATCACAAAAATGTTCAATTTTTACTCCATAAGTAGCTGCCTCAACTGAAGAGGTGGCATACTTGGTTGCAATATCTTCAACTAAGGTTTGCATTCCCCCCTTCCCAAAGTTAGTTCTCAAGGGTAGACCTGTCTCTCTTAAGTGTATTTTACCATCCTTAAAAAAGACAACATCTTTTGACAAAGCATCACTAAAATCATCACAATCCCTTCTTACATGGTTTGTACTATCACACCAAATACATCTATTAACAAACCCTTCTTTCGGCTGTTGTCTTTGCCTAGGAAGTGGCCCTGATGGTTGGCCTTTTTCTTCAAGCTTTGCAAGCTTCACCTTCAAGTCACGCATTCCCTTCACAAGCTCATCTAGCATGGACTCATCAAACTTAGGAGCGATAAAAGTAGGCTTTACCATTTTGTCAGGAGTTGAGGTGGAAGGACTTGTAGTGTTTAGTACCATCTTGTCCCTTCTTCTTTGTCGTTTGGCAAGCAGTGAGACAGCACCTTCAACCTCATTCCAGTCGGTCTTTAGTCCTTGCTCAGCATCTTTATCTTCAAGAAGAAGCTCCAAATTTTCTTGAAACTCTTTACCTGCAGCTTGTAAGAAAAGATCTGTCTTCTCTGTATCTAGTGTGGCCCTTTCTGTCCTAGTGAGTTGTTCATAGAGCCGCTCAAATTCCCTAAGTAGCTCTGTTATTGATAGTCCTTGCTTTGGCTTGACTACCCATTCTAAGAATGTCCTTTTGGTCACTCTCTCCGAGTCCTCCATGAAATATTCCTCCTTTAAAGCTACTTTGAGTTCTTCCCAATTTCTCCCATGCCCATCTTTAATTGCCCTAACATGCTCCCTAATTTCTGGAGCAACAACTAGCTCAAAGCTTTGAATCATCTCACCTTCTGACACGCGATGTAGCTCCATCTCCTTCACATACTCGCGTAAGTACTTGGTTACATCTTTGCCATTGAACTGATCCATTCTGTTAACGACCGCTTGTATGGCCTTCGTTGCTGAAATCTCCCTTCTTTCAGTAGCATGTTGTTGTTGCATGAACATTGCAAATGCTTGAAACATTTGCATTGTTGCTGGGTCAAAATGCATACCCTATTGCTCAACATGATCACCCATGGTTACCCACAAACTCTCACCCTAGCAGATTTGCGTCGGGTTCACCAAAAATATGTCGAGAAATTTGCGGTCTTGCCAGGAAAGCACCGGGCTTATGGCTGTGAGAGTTTGTGAGAGAACTCAACAAAAACTATATGAAGGAGTTAAACCATAGATGCCATGAAGACTAGGGTTTGGAAAGAAGTGCAATCAAAGAAGACTCACTCTTTCTCTCTTGCATTCACACACACAAAGAAAGAACGCAAAAGAGAATGTCAAAACAATACGAAGATGAAAACATCAAGGCTATGGTCATATCGTATCATGGGTAATATGAAAGGGTTAATGGATGAGTTAATGGCATTCAATCTTGGCTGACCAAATAGGCTACGAATTGTTCTTTGGAATTGTAGTTTTGTGCTTACCATAATATATATATTTTGTCTAGTGATTGGGATTAATTGTGTGTACAAATCCTCTTGGTTCATAGCAAGATAACTACGCTTACATCAAAAGAAAAATTATAGTCTATGAGAGGTAGTATGATGGGATCCGGTGATAGAAGTATTTCATTGATCCTTTCAGGGCCAAAGAGAAACACTATACGTTGTTGAAAGTGTATTTTACGGCTAATCCATACGTTAATTCTAATAGATTGTACAGAGTGAAAGCGATAGAAATGATCATCATGTGGGTTATTCATCTAGGATAGTATGTGAGAAATGTAGATACGAGAGAAGTGAAGAGATGAGAATTTTCCCTCCCAAGCCCTATTCTTGCCCGTAGACAATAAGGATACTGCGGGGAGAGATGTACCTGTAGCAAAGAGAACCTAAAATTTGTAGAGAGGATGAATTACTAAGAGTGAGAGAGATAGATTTGGTTAAGGAGATGAGATTAGATACATATATATATATATATATATATATATATACATATATATATATATATATATACATATATATATATATATATGTCGGATTAGAGATGAAAAAGAAAACAATAAGAAATCAAGAAAACATCAATGTAGAACACATCTTACTTGACAAACCCTTCGGCACCATTATTGATGGAGAGAGAAGAAGGGGGGAGCACTCCACTTTGATTGATACGCCAAGTACAACACCTTTTTTGATTAGAGTTGATCTTCCAAGGATAGCGTACAAGAATGGCTAGTCTTCCTCTAGGAGAAAGTGTAGGCTTGGGCTTATGTTAATGGCTAAGTACAATTAGGCATTACTACTCACTCCCTCGAGAATTCCTCTCATCAATGGCTTGAATGCTTGAGTTCCTTCCAAGGAAGAAGAGGTCCCCTTTTATAGGTGAAGGGAACCCCCAAGGGTTTACACAAGAAGAGAGGAGCCAGTGTGAACAGGAATTGGAAAAGTTGGAAATGAGCTGTCCCTGCATGATGTGGGCAGACTGGGGTCCAATATTTTAATCATATCTCCTCAACCGTGGCTTCAAATAAAAAAGTAAAAATATGGGCAAAAACTTCAACTCATTAGCTACGATTTTCATTTAAAAATCGTTTTCCAATTCAGATTGGAACCTTGTGTAAAAAATTCATCAAAATAGGGTCCATTTATGGCAGCAAAAGTCTTCATGTGGTCTCCTTAGCATAGACTTTCATTTAATTCCAAAGGACACCTCATGCCATATGAAAGCATGACATTGCTCCTTGACAAAGTTTTGTAATCATGCTTGCAATAATGCATTAAAATAAGTGTATCTTTGAAATCATGCCACCTAGTGTCCCACTAGGATTTGATTCTCTCCTAGTAGCTATTTACAAAGAAATATAAGAAAAGTATAAAAAATACATAGAATATATATATATTGGAGTTTACCCTAGATATAGGATCTAGCTAGGGTGTGAGATGATAATGAAATAGTAGAAATAAAGAATCAATGCTTTTTGCCCCAAGTTAAAGAGGCGGAGCTATTGATGCTTTTCCCATAGTATTTTCTGATGGTAAAGTAAGGATATGTTACCCTTGAGAAAAATAATAGGATGAGATAGAAGGCTTATTATTGTACTTAAATATGCATATGTACACTATAGAAAATATAATTATGTATCTAAAAAAATACAAGATAGATCTTGTAGCATGCGTTCCCACTATGTACGTGTCACAACACGACAACGTTACGTAGGAAAGTACGTGGAAAGACTCAAAAAATAGAAAAATAGCATAAAACTTTCACGAATCTAGGATTGTAGCATCGTAATTTCCTTCCTTTTACCGAGCTTTTAGGTGCTTGCATGTGGTCCCACTTCTGATATTTTCTTATGGTCATTAACGTACTGGAGGGTGACCATTAAGCCTGCACAAGATATTGGAATTCTAAAACACTTTCCCTCCATTAGAATGCTTTCAAAGTGAATCTCCCTCCACTAAAGCTTTTCTCTGAGAGCTATGGCGTCCACGTCTTCTCGCCCAAGAGGCTCCATGTGTTTACTGTCTCTCACACCAACAACCAACAACTGCACTTTGCCTAGAAGGCCAAGTAGTAGCATATCCTCAATTACAATACCAGCTTCAATAAGTGCAGAGAACCAATGGGTTGGACAAAGGATAAACAAAGGTTCATGGGTCCTCATGTAACCAAGAAGACCCAAGAGGTCTAGTGGTATCAACGTTTACCGCTCAGCATGGAAGGCCAGAGTGTTGGATTTCAAAGTTGAAATCGGCAAAAGATCTGTAAAGGAAGTTCTTGTTCAGCATGTGTTTACCCATCCAGAGGTGATAGCAAACGGTGGAAATGTATCAGATATACATCAACCACAATGCAATTGTAAGTACTCTTGACATGTGAACTTACTGATACTCTCATTATAACTTTTCTTATATATTTTGCAATGTTTCTCCCGCTTGTTATGAGCAATGTCTCCATTCTTCACAGCTCAATTACATTAGATTTGTCATTTGTACTTATTGATACTCTTAGTTTAACTCTTCTTATATATATTGCAGATGTTTATCCCTCTTCTTATGAGCAATGGGAGCCTGTGGAGTGCATAATAGGCCTCTTCCATGTTGTTCATGCCCACATTGGTTCTCTACAGTATTCAGGGAGGAGCAGCAAAAGACTGGCTGATGAGGGAATCTTTTTTTATGACCACTTTTACCAACTCAGCTCAGGGAATAAGAATGGCATGTTGGTGAAAGTGCCTCTACCAACGGATTGGAACACTGTGGACTGGCCAGTTCCCGAGGAAACAATGGTGGAGGCAATGCGAAGTAAGCTCTACAAGGATATACAAAGGTCTCTACGTAGCTCTATTCCCACCAAACTGGTTAGAATTGCAAACTTCTGTCCTGTTGCACTCTTCATAGAGCTGTTTCATAGCTACAACATCCGAGTTACGAAAACTATGTTCATGTGCAAGTCATTTCAGCAGTCATCCTGTGACAAACTTCTTGACAAAGGATGGTATGCAAAGGAAGAGATTGGTTTACGGTGCGAGGTCGCGCTTGATACTCTAGTTGTCAAGTACATGATTGCAAGCCAATCACTGTTACTCTCGTTTTGGTATATGCGATCACAAATGCTCAACGGTAAGTACATTCCTATGGACCAGGTTTCTGCAGGTTTGGAAGATAATCCTGCTGTGGATGTGGAAGTGATTGATAAAGAGCATGGCCTACTGTTGGTGGTTACAATAAGGGAGCTATGCAGTCTTCAGCATTTACGGCATGACATAATTGAAGAGTCAATGGACAAGGACCTATCAGATTTTTCCTTTTTCCTAGCTGGCCGTAAGGTGATGCGGCGAAGGGAAAAAGACATTTTGTGCAAAGAGTTGGATGGTCGGGTTGAAGTAGTGTCAATGTAACAGATATTCTTGTGAACCCAAGAGTATACAAATGACTTTCAAGACATGAAGTTTATTGAGCTCATTTTTCAATTGTGCCCTGTGAAAAAATGTGCTTGAAATACATTTCTTTACCATGTCAAATCTCTCTCTCTCTCTCTCTCTCTCTCTCTCTCTCTCTCTCTCTCTCTCTCTCTCTCTCTCTCTCTCTCTCTCAATGTTAGACAAGACAAAGACATGATAGAAGAGTCATCTTAATTCATTAGAAAGTACAAACTCGTCCGTGAACAATGGACTGAGATACAATTTCTGTAAGTATGGAATCAGAATGTCTTCAAGGTAAAAATCGAAGGAATGCCCCTCGAAAGAAGGTGGTGAGACAGTTGTTCCCGGCGGATTTAGTTCTCCCTTTTCAGGAGTATCATCAATTAGTAGTGTATTAGTTGCATCAAAGGGTACACCGATTTGGCTAAACGGTTTGTACAAAAGAGGTAAGTGTGGTTTTTTAGGGTGGTAGTGGCCCTCAACGGTAACGCATTTTCTTTGATCATACAAAAAGGCAAAATCTGACGTGTGAGCGTGGCATACACTGCAAACTATTGCAACTAGTGGCGACAAGTTTTGCCTTTGCATTGAAGACCATATGGCAACTCTGAAGCGCGGAAGAAGAAACTGAATAAATTCCTTGGTTCCTGGACGAACCACAACTCGACAAGTTTCCATCCGAAACGTTTGCAAATCCTCAAAGGGTCCTCTGTCACTGAGAGGCACCCGCATCAGCAGCAATCCATTGATGTCCAAGATAATCAACCTCTGTAAAAGTTGACAAGTACATATAAGTAGTTAGAAGCTGAACATATTTTGCCATACTTGAATAGACATTACCGGAACAACCGCATCTACAGGTAGCAAGGGTCCATACTGGGTCTCTGTAGTGTTCATGTCGTTGTTGCTCTCCTCTGCTTTATCTTCATAGTCATCATTCACATCTTCATCAGGGGTCTCCCCCATGGCTCTTTCTGCCTCATTCAAGGTTTCCTCCAAGGTCTTTTCCTCTCCCTCGGTTGATCGGCTTGCCTCATACATCCTTGCTTGATCCATATCATTTTGCTCATCCCTAGGCCTGCTTTCCTCATCCATATCCTTTTGCTCATCTATAGTCCTGCTTTCCTCATCTTGGGTTT
>NC_140939.1:142784096-142864096 GCF_014529385.1 Adiantum capillus-veneris
GCTATTATTTCCAGAGTCCAAGAGGAGAGGAGTGGATTTGTTTCAGAGGATAGTAGTGATGATGAGGCAATGGAAACATCCAGCAATCCAATGGAATTCCTTCGAAGATGCTTTGAGAAATCTGAAAAATACAAGGAGACACTACCTGATGAAGCCACCTTCCAAGCAATAAGACAAAGCCTAAGACCATCAACAAGTAACAAAGAAGTGGAGGATTGGTTTAACCATTCAGGTCAGGGGTCAACTACATCTGTAGACCTGTGGCAAGAAAACCTCTTTCTGCAGGATGAGAGCTTCATGGTAACTCTCTCTCTCTCTCTCTCTCTCTCTCTCTCTCTCTCTCTCTCTCTCTCTCTCTCTCTCTCTCTCTCTCTCTCTCTCTCTCTCTCTCTCTCCTCTCTCTCTCTCTCTCTCTCTCTCTCTCTCTCTCTCTCTCTCTTTGTGTCACTTCTGACATGGTATGTGCAGTCTTGGATTGCTGACAAGGATGACTTCCTTCGGCGTCGGACAAGAGAGTATCGAGGAAGGGATGCGGCCCTAGCGCAGTACCTTTCAAAGCTTTGCGAGTCGCCGATAGTAGTTTTTCACAATTCCATGTCACAAGAGGGTTCAATAGCAACTTACACATTCAAGACACTATCACGCTTCTTGGGTGGATCGGTGCTGCCAAAAAGTGCAGATAAAGTCATTCTTGTGGACAAAGTGTTTGCTAGAGATTGTTTTGGTTACTGCCCGGGCTATACAGGTGGTCGGGCAGCGTATTACTACACCTACACATCAATGGCACTAGCTCTTGGTAGACAAAACCCGGATGAACTTTTAGAGTATGGCAAACATCTCACGATTCGTTACAAGGGTGACGTGCCAAAAAACAAAATTGAACCTTCAAAATCTTGATACACTTCAAGTAGCAATTGTATAAGATCATGTATTACATAAATTTTGTACAATGTCATCCACTCAGAGTATCTTTCTCCACTTGTGATTCACATACACCATTGTCTCTCTCCACCTTCGTTGACTTTCACGAGCTCCGGAGTTGTTGTATGCCATTGATCTTTTAACTTTTTGTTGTTGTAAATGTCTGATGGCTTGTGCTGTTGCTGAATTTGCCAAGACTTCTTTTGCCTGCATTCGATGAATGATTCTATGATAGAACCATTCAAATAGTTCTCTCAAACTGTTAGCCTTGATTCGAGAGCCACCATGTCATGTGTGCCTGAAATAAGCATTTCTCACCATGTAATGAGACTTTTCCATCCCTTGGGTATTCCATATTGCCGGGTTCCCATACTTCTTTATAAAATATGGTAAATGATTGAAGATGATGTGCTGGATATGAAAACAGATTAGTTAGAATGTTTTACAGTCACATATTTGCACATAAGAGAGAAAGAAATACATGATAATACCATGTAGTGAGTAATCTGGGTGTCTGTCCATGCTGTCTTGAATGATTTTTTCAGAAGGTTGAGATTTTCCTTGAACTTGTTCATATCACCTTGTGACCAGTCATCTTTGTCGCACATCAAAAATAGGATGTCTATTGATCGCCAAACCTCAGCCTTCGCGTTACGAGTAGTTGGTTCGTGGTCTTTGACTGCAATATGTAGCTTTTTCCAGCTCTAATACTCTACCTTGCTAACATAAGATGTGTTATATATTTTTCCATGTTTTGTTAGCTTTGGATCTCTTGTACCTTGGGGCTTAGATAAAAACCTCCGTGCCTTCACCCCACCGATGGATGGTTTGCATGGGACATCCTTCTCAGCAGTTGATCTCTTTTCATCCCGCTGGATTTTCACATTGCCACCATGAAGCCCCATATTCGACAGTACCATTTCTAAGCACTGCAGGGCTACTTGTCGTTCTGCGGAGTTCTTAATCTTCCAAGCAAACCCGATGTATAAGTAGACCAATTTCTCCACAATTCTACAAAGGGCATGCATTGTACAAATGTGGACATTCACAAGTGGTATTTTCAAAACCGGTCGAAAAGCAGGATCCTCAATGTGACGTGTTGGAGCTTTTCTCCACCACTTTGGGTCCATGACCTTTGCAGGCTCCATGCAGAACAAACACGGTGACTTTGCCATTGCACCCATTCCACAATTATACATGCACTTTAATGTTTTGATGTCACCTGCAAGATGCCACTGAACTTGAAAGTCTCCCCTTCCATCTAGACGTAGTACCTCTCCCTGGTTAGTCTGTCGATCAATCACCTCCGGAATATTAGTTCGATGGAACACCCAATATAGAATCTCATGATCTTCTTTCTTTACCTGCAACACAAAATAAATGAGACTTAAGTAGATGTGAACATTTGAGCTTACCTGAGAATCTCGCTTACCTCAAACGCACCAAGCCACCATATGTTAGATTCTGATTGAACACTAAAATATAAAGGATCATCATTGGGACACTTTGAGAGGGCTCTATTCATTAAAGTAATAGTAACACGCTCTAGCTTTTTCTTTTTAACAAGCTCACACTCATCCAGTTTTAACACAAAATGTAATACCCCACGTGACTCTTCAAATATGATGTTGTAAAACTCCACCATTCTCTTCTGTAATATCCGCAGGTCCATAAAAATATTGTTGAACTCATCATATGCCATGTTTGCTCCATGGCCACTGTAAGTTGCTTTAATATGAAAGGGCTGTCCAAGATAGTCTCCCTGTGCCTCGTTAAGCTGAAGCCTCTCTTTCCAAACACTTAAGGATGATGGTAGAAGTTTGGATTTTATACCCTTCCTAACAAAGATGGATGAGACAGACTTTTGGATAGCCGAATATCCTCTTTTGCTTACACCAAGTGAATCAAGTGTGCCTTGTATCTCTTTTGCAGGCACTAAGTTCTCTGAAATAAAGCGGTTCACTACATTTCGTTGTAGGACCTTAAACTTCTTATCATGTACTATATCTGCTGCTAGGCTTCTACTTATAAGTGGCTTCAATCTCTTTCCTATATTGGCTTTGGGGTCAATTTTTTCCTCGTCAGGATAGATTGAATCTCTACATGAAGACAATGCATAAGTAAATAATAGAAAATTTTCTTCACTAACACTATTTAGGCACATGAAAACAATGCATAACAAGAAAAAACAAAAAGATTACTTAACTAAGACAATGTAGCCAACCAAGAAGCATCACCTTAATGCTCGGATTCTTTTCTTGAGACCTCCTGATGCAACCTGCAATGTTTCAAGATTGCGCAATTTCTTCTTTCGGATACGACCACCCAAGATGGTGTCCTTCATTTGACAACTTCGCACCTTTCCTTTCAGTTCTTGTACCTCTGTTTTATGTTGCAAAATGGTAACCTGATCTGTAGAATGTAGATGTGAAAGGCGAACAATCTCACATTGTTGAGCTTGGAGAATGCTCTTGTAAGTTTCAGCTTCTCTTGTAAGAGATTTACAATAACCCAGAAGGCCCTTTTCTCCATCACCAGCAAAGGTCAATAAGCTTGTAGGATTGACAAACGGTGGAGACGCATTAGTCATTGGATTCTTAGGGTAGAGAGAGCCTCTCGTCCAGATATCTATGTGTTTAGCTCCTTGAGCTCTGAGCGTGTCTATGGAAGCGGGAGGTATATGTGTGTTTGTTTTACTGCGCTTAATCAATGGTTGGTACTCATTGTCCAAATCAATGTGAAGGTGATATTTGGCTCGTTTCTGGGTAACATTTGTGCCATTTGAGGAGTGCGCCATTAGCCAAATGTGCAGGTTTAATGGAAAGTGAATAGCAGCTGCGCCTTCGTCCCTCCATGTTAGCCTCATTCCCTCCATATTGACGAGGTTCATTCAATGCAACTGAAAAGAGGATTATCCCTCAATCACTACGAACGAATGTTCAGAAGAGTAAGGAATCTACTTAAAGTACACTTTTTGAACTTTTACTATGAAAGACCCAGCTCTTTTATTTGCCATTTTTTCTAGAGAGAGAGTGCAGAAAATACATTTTCTTAGAAGGCCCTCCAAATGACCTCCGAAATTTCCTAATGCCCCTCCATGGAAGCGAAGGACTTCTTGAAGAAGAGACCCGACTCTAAAGAAGACTGGCATCTTTCTTGGAAATGACCTCACCCTCTCGCATATTGCACATATGGAAGAAGTAATGTCGGAAATTAGAGCAGCAAGGGAAAATGGGAAGATTGCTCTTTACAAGGATGGAAAAGTGGTGATATTGGAGCGACGCCCCTCATGACGGTGCGAGACCTATGGGGCCACACTAAAGATGGCAATCTGGAATTGTAACGGGTCACTCCGTCTTGATGTAGGGGCCTTTGAGAATAGCTTCACGGGGAGAGACATCATTTTCTACTCTGAGACGCATCAAGTACCTAGGCAATCCATGCCACAAGTGAGTGGATATAGATGGGAGACAGCCTACAGGCAGGAGACCAGATCGGAGCATCGAGGATGGGGCTCAGGGGGAGTGGCATTTCTATTTAGGGAGGAGTTGCAGCCACTGATATATATGGCACACAAGGATAAACATGCTAGGTACATGTGGGTGAGGCTAAGGGCAGAGACGGGCAGATACCTCTACATTGCTATTTGTTACTTTCCTCCTAGTACGCCAGTATATGCATCACCTAGAGGACAATCCCCCTTTGCTATTTTGGATAATTACATATGAGAGTTTTCCAAGGATGGTGACATTATCATACTAGGGGATTTCAATGCTAGGAATGCCCACCACGAGACAATATTTTATGATACTTCCAAGGAGATGCTTAGGGAGCTGGACGTCACAGAGATGGGTCTATCTAGACTATCACAAGATGAGGAATACACCAAATATGGAAGATACTTGATAGATATGGGAACTGCACATAGATTGGCCATTGTGAATGGCCTACAAAGATTTTTGATAGCTGGAGGTTTTACTTGCTTTCCACACCGACATAGTGCCAGCATAGTGGATTATGTTATGACCCAGCCAGGTCTCATTTCATTCTTTTAGGATTTCATGGTGGGTACTAGGCCAGTTGGAGTAGCAGTTCATCATGCTATCTTGTCTTTCACCCTGACCTTTCAGTTCAGCACAACTCCATTAGGAGAGGTCCCCACACACACTCGGTATACCTTCATGAGGGAGACGGATTCTGTGTAAATGGATGAGATATACAAGCAGCTATGCACCTAGGAGCCGGGAAGGCCACTAGATGAACTCACTCAGATAGTGATAGGGATGCTCCATGATGCAGCATCAGAGGCATACCCTCACAACCAGCCCACACGAGACGATCTGGAAGCATGTCCCAGAACAGTTGGTATGATGAGGAGTGTAGAGAGACAAGGATCAAATTACAGAGGGAAGTGCTCATGGGTATTTCCACACATAGACATTCACGGATTATCTTTCGTTGCCTAGTGTGATGAGAGGAAAGGGCTTATCTATCTTAGCTAGAGCGGGATCTGTATCAATTATTTATAAGTCAAGACTCAAGCAAAGCATGGAGGATATTCCATGAGCATTCACCACCACCAGCGGTCACCGCCACTGAGACATGGGGGAAATATGCCACATCTCTCTACATAGCATCAGGACAACCACCTCTGTCGGACCCACTAGAGACATGCTCGGAGACATGTTCTTTCTTTACTGCCGAGAGGGCAAGGAAATCCATTGACAAGATGAAGACAAGGAGAGCACATGATCATGATGGTCTAGTAGCAGAGCACTTCATCCATGCCACAAATATGCTTGCAGAGCTCCTGACTATGATGCTTAATTGAGCCATGTATGAAGGCTTCTCGGAGACTTGGAGTATGTCTACAATTGTGCCTATTTTCAAGTCAGGAGATCCCATGATTCTCGCAAATTATCGCATCATCATGGTTGGTCACACTTTAGCTAGATTGTATGCATCCGTTCTTGAGCACGAGCTGAGTAGATGGGCAGAGAGAGAGGTCATAAGAGCACCAGGGCAAGCAGGTTTCAGGAGAGGTTTCTCCACTCTTGACCAGATTCTGACACTTAGAGCTATTATTGAGGAGGGTAGACACAATGCAAGAGGATCTATTGTAGCTTTGTGGATTTCCGTAACGCTTTTGACACACTGCCGAGAGCCAAACTTATACACATACTACAGGACATGGGTGTGCCTACAGAGATGAAACGGGGTATTCTGGCTCTATACAGGGTAGTGATGGGGCAGGTAGGCACCACTGAGGGAATGTTTGACATGGTCCACTCCACTATTGGAGTAGATCAGGGATGCCCCCTATCCCCGACTGTTTGTGGGATGTATGTGGATGAGTTTTCAGACTATGTAGAGCATCAGGGAGACAAGGGGGGACTCAGCTAGCAGGGACATAGATTCCGTTGTTACTATATGTTGATGATATTGTACTGATTTTTTACTCTCCAGAGGGGATGCATTGTCATTTGGATGCTCTTGCATACATTTTCTCATGACAGTGGATTGTCTGTCAATTTGGGGAAAACCAAGGTTATGGTGTTCAACACCACACCACAGTGGGTCAGGAGGTCGACACCCACATTTACGTATGGCCAGGAGACTGCGTAGTACACAGATGCATATACTTATCTTGGGGTAGTCTTCGGTGGACCGGTGTTTTCACTAAGGAGAGCATCAGAGACTAGACTGACGAGAGCATATGCAGCTTTGGGAGGACTGGAGAGGATGTGTTCGTAGGTTCAATTTCCGGAACCGCGAACAAAGCTCTAGCTTTTTGACACTCTAGTGACTCTAGCTATGCTTTATGGAGTTCAGGTATGGGGACCCTCGGTAAACCACCATGGGAGATCTGGCAACACAGATGGATGGAGATGTATGGAGAGGCCTCTGGTCTCTATGATCGCTCGGATGATTCGGGCTAAGGCCTCAGTACTACATGAGATTATCCAAGACAAGCTAGCCCCCCCCCCCCCCCCCCCCCCCCTCATGGTGGAGGCATTGACTAGATCAATATCCTTTATACATGGTCTATGGGATCTCCCCATGGACAGATATGGTCGGCTTGCCCTGGAGTCATCCCGACAACTAGCTCTACAAGGCCATACAACATGTTGGTATGGACAGATGACAGTATGGTTTCAGTCACATGGTCTCAACATGGATAGATTACCTCCGCTTCAATACTCCCTGGATGCACCCTCCCTGTCTCTCACACGGACAGAAATCACCAGACTCATACATTTGGATCTAATTCAACTAGATACCAGGAGCACATGGATACAACTGACATAGGAGTTTGGCACGAAGATGGCCTTCTACAAAGATCATCTTCTCCAACTCACGGAGGATGACTTTGTGACTAGGCCTGCATACATGGATACACACTTATCTCATGGGATAAGATTAGCTATTGGACAAATACGCACGTCCTCATATCAGCTCCAGATCAAGACTGGCCGATTTTGAGTGGTGCCAACAGGGGCCAGGATATGTCACCTATGTAACTTAGAGCCAGAGATAGAGCTGCACTACACATGTCACTGCCCGGCATACTATGAGATACACGGCTACTTCCACTGCCTGTTCAGAGAAGGTTTCAAACCTTTTTCTAGAGTCATGAGATACAAGGATCAGAGATGTCTCGGATTGTTCCTTCTAGAGTTGCGCAGACTTAGGGAGCGCTTGCTGAGGACATTAGGGAAAAGACAGTCTCAGAGACGAATCACAGATCTCTTTACACCATCCAGAGGAGAGCCAACGGAGCAGTCATTACAACAGATCTTAGAGCCTACTCATACTAGATGTACGCTATGTGACCGAGCCACTGAGCTTGGCAGATCCAGACGCCCACGACCTCGGGGGGTCTCCCACTACCGACGAAGGTTGCAACAAAAGATACAGATCACTCTAGCTCGACATGCAACACGCCCAACCAGAGTACTCACCATGGAGGAGGTCGATGAGATCCGATAGCGATCGATGACAGATTTCATATGAACCCACAAACACCCCCCCCCCCCCCCCCCCCCCCCCCCCCCGATTTGGTTGGTTCATGATGTAACTCTTCGGTCTCATAAGACATTTTTGGCATCAACCCACCGCCATCAGCTCCCCCCACCATCATTTTTTCCCAGAGCCTGTAATCAATATTTGGTTTCTCACAGCAGCCATTCACCCGTCTTACCTAGCACCGAGTCCTCTTCAAGCACTTGGGTGAAGATGTCCAGTTCCCGAATACCGATGACTCGCCCATGCAAGATATTCCTTGCTGTGGTAGTTGCACCAAGAAAGGACCTCCTCGCTCAACAAGAACGATAATTGCAGCCCTCAAGGCCCGCTCCATTGCCTTGGAGGAGCCAGTTGAAGTATCCCACTGACTGCGAAGAGTATGCAGAAGATCTGTCTAGATGGCTGTCAAAATGGTAGACGTAGGGGAGGACTGTGAGCCTAGAATATGGGCACATCAAGCCTTCCACATGGTCGAAAGTTTGATGTTTCATATTGTGGTGAATATTGTCTCTCGCTGAGAGAAATCGAGTTGGTGACCTGCATCTAGGATGATCTCTAGAGTGTCCGGTCTATAACCCAACAAAGTAAGCAGGAAGATCGGATTTGTCGGCAAGTCATGAAATCAGGTGTGGGACCTCGGAAATTGCAAAAGCCATGCAACTGCCCCCCACGTGTCACATGCGCACTTCAATTGCGCTATGTGGACATGATTATGCTCCAGTCTAGCATGAGTCTTAGCTTACCACGTAGCTTGGCACTTTGTGAGCCACTAGCAGGACATGCATGCCCAGGCCAATCCTAGTTGCATACCCTCTCTTGCACAAGACCGCATTTTAGCACTTGGGCATGTACTGCGCCTGAACCACCTCTTAGAGTGCATTTTATTAATAAGTGACTTTTCATTTACCCTTGTTGGGATGTAGGTAGGGCAAATGACTAAAGGACCTATAAAAGAAATCCTTTGCACACCATTAGAAGGCAGAGGAGCAGTGAAGGAGCCTCTCAAGAACCAAGCCATACCATGGGCCACAAGAACCAACAGTTCTCTATTAGCGTTTTCATCCTAGCATGATCAACGTTTTTCGCCAGCATGATCGCATCAAATTTCAACCCCTATCCTCTTCATGGTTACAGACCCTAGCCATCGACATCGCTAATAATTACTGGCATTCAGCCATAGCACCGTCTTTGTTGACATCATCGTCTTTGTCGACATCATCATCATCGACATAAAACCGATTAGTACCTCGTCGTCGACATCATCATCATCATCGACATAGAATCCATCAATTTCTCGTCGTCGTCATCATCGTCGTCGACATACAACCCAACAATACCTCGTCGTTGACATAGAACCTAGCAGTACCTCGTCGTCAACATAGAACCCTCAGTTTCCATAAGTACCCAACATCAGTAGCATCAGTACCAGTACCTAGCATCACGCTTCTAAAGTCCAAAATGAGACCGAATAGTTACATCATAAACCAACCAACACAGCAATGAATTAAATTATTATACACTGGGAGAAGAGTTGCAGCTATATCTGGGGACCTTAAGTACCCCAAAGGTGTGTTCATCGATCACAATGATGAGGTACTGATGTTGGGTACTGAGGGGTTCTATGTTGAAAACGAGGTACTGCTGTAGTACCCAACATCAGTAGCATCAATACCAGTACTCAGCATCAGGCTTCAGCAGAGTCAGTACCCATTAGCATCAGCATCTCAACATTTAGCATCATTGTATCAGCTTTGTGCAAGAAATAAAGAAAGTACTTGCTCTAGCAACAGAGCATGTCACAGGATTGGGCACCCCAAGTCGAGAATCAAGCACGACCCACGAGAGAATCACTTAAAATACTTCACAACTTTAAAATCACGATTCAATTTGGTCGACACAACCCGTCATACTTCACTGCACAGAGGTATTGGCCCCAAAATATGGTGCCCCTTTCGGTATTTATTTTTATATTAAGTCTTAAGCAAAGTACGACTCCCGAGGGGACCTCTGCTCTCAGACTCTACGTCTAGATGCTCTATAGAGTGAGGCCCCTAAGTGTCTATTTATTCTTACAAGGGATGCAAAGGCAGAGCCCCAAAGTCAATCTAACTCAAAAGCAATTTGTCCAAAAAGCATCATGTCTCAAAACCTACCAAAAAAGGCAGTTAGTGCAAATTACAAAAATCCGTACAGTCTGCCATGTCATCAGCTATCAGCGCAAATCACAAAAATATGTACTATCAACCACGTCAACCTATCAACATAGAATACAGACATGTCTGTACAGTCTGCTACCACATCATCACCTCTATCAAGGCAGTATTGCCACGTCATTAGTTTGTGACATACCCTCTTCTTCAAAGAATTTTAATCGCCTCCCATTACGCCTGCAAAATCAGACATAAGCAATAAACCAATTTAGTAGACACTAACTCTATGTACAGACGCACTAGACGACAAAAAATCAGCACTTGTACAAAGACGACAGTCACATCACATTTAAATCGCATTCAGATCTCATCACATAGAATCTAAGACCGTGATTTGTGGCAACGTATTTAGCAATCGCATCTAGATCCACATCGGACCTCAATGATGTTGATATAACTAATTCCATATTGCGATCATGTCCATAGATTTCGTTTGGATCTAGGATCATGATTCCTGGCAACGTATTTAGCAATCACATCTAGATCTTCCCAAAACTGATGTCAGATTGACTAATCCCATATTGCGATCATGTCCATAGATTTTCGAGACCGAAATGCTGCAGTCATTTGGTCAATCATTCCATCTGCACTCAAGCACTATCATGTGCGAATAATCATTCCATCTGCACTCAAGCACTATCATGTGCGAGTAATCATTTTTGGGGATCCCAATCCATCAATCACACATTGAGTTCATATTAAACATAGTAGTTCAATCATTTAGTTCTAGCTGTGTGGCCATCTCATCCCACAAAAACTCTTGATGCGCTCATGACAGTTCCATTGAATCAGTCATGATTTAAAATTTGTGATTCTTTTTGTGATCAGGTTCATTCGAGAGCTATCATTGCTCCAAAACTATCTCATTCTTGATCTTGTTGTCTCCACACAAATAGCAAGTTCTTCCCAAAAAACATTAATTTTATATATAAATCAGATTCACCTTCGGAAATTTCCTATTTCAAAGCTCTTCATTCACACACTTAGTTCATATTGAACACAGTGTTTCAATAATCTAGTCACCTCATCTGTCCAGAAGTCTTGATGCACCTAGATCCCTGTGTAGCCATCTCATCCCGTAGGAACTCTTGATGCGCTCACAACAATATGTAGTCATCTCATTTATATGGGAATCTTGATGCACTAGAATCATAATCATTCATTCAAAGTTCATGATTCTTATCTCGATCGGGTACATTTTGGAGTTGTCGTCGCTCCCAATTCGTCATCATCTTATTCTCGATTTCACCTGTAAAATAGGAAAAACTTTAAGCAAATAATTGCAAAACAGTCGAGGTCCAGTTCCATGTTTCTAAATGCTTTCATATGCATGTTCCTCGCCCCTTCTAGTTATCTACACATAGACAACAAGATATCTATATCCCTTTCGATTTCCTTTCCAAACTCTGTTTTGGAGCAAGTATCTCCTCGCTCTGTAATATCTCCTCTGAGAGATGTTATCTCTCTCAGGTTCTCCGTCATGTGTAATCTGGGATTCTTTATGGATTATGCCTTGTAAGACAGAGCAATGAAGACGGGAGCACGCCCAATGTGCCATGAAGTAAGGGTGGGAGTGGCTAATAAGTCTGAGGTCACGACACACAGATTCTTTAATAACAATTTTCAAAGTGCACAAGTGTCATGTCTGCTCTTTGATATGACCGGTATGCCTTGGGAAAAGCACACGCCTGATGTTCTGATACCACTATTGCACGATTGGGCACTCAATTTTGAGAATCCGGCACGACGCATGAGAGAATCACTTAAAATACTTCACAACTTTAAAATTACAGTTCAATTTGGTCTGTCAGGATTGGGCACTGCAAGTCGAGAATCTGGCACTACACACGAGAGAATCACTTAAAATACTTCACAACGTTAAAATCACAGTTCAATTTGGTCGATACGGCCCGGTGTAGTTCCATGCACAGAGGTATTGGCCCCAAAATCTAGTGCCCCTTTCGGTATTTATTTTTATATTAAGGCTTAAGAAAAGTACAACTCTTGAGGGGACCTCTACTCTTAGACTCTGAGTCCAGATGCTTTGTAGAGTGAGGCCCCTAAGGGTCTATTTATTCCTACAAGGGATGCCAAAATCAGAGCCCCAAAAACAATCTAACTCAAAAGCGATTTAACAAAAAAGAATTAGGTCCCAAAACTGCCAAAAAAAGCAGTCAACGCAAGCTAAAAAATCTGTACAATCACCATGTCATCAGCTGTCAGGACAAATTGCAGAAATCCGTATTGTGTGCCACGTTAGGCATGTCTGTACAACCTGCTTCCACATCACCACCTCTGTCCGGGCAATACTCCCACTTTATCAGTTTGTGACAGAGCAAGGAGACACTTGAGGGTTTGGGACCTGACATTCGGCGTCCTCTCTCTCTCTCTCTCTCTCTCTCTCTCTCTCTCTCTCTCTCTCTCTCTCTCTCTCTCTCTCTCTCTCTCTCTCTCTCTCTCTCTCTCTCTCTCTCTCTCTCTCTCTCTCTCTCTCTCTCTCTCTCTCTCTCTCTCTCTCTCTTCTCTCTCCCTCGTGTTTGTGTGTTTGTGCATAGTACTAGATACAAGCTAAATCCTTAAACACTTCCACTGCACCTGACACCACGTCACAAACTCATCCTGGATGCCCACTCTAATCAACTAACAACAGACTGCCATCCACACTGGCTGCGCAAAAGAACAAACCTTGAAACAGTTCCTTAAAGACTCAGGCTCTGAAGTACATCTCTCTCTCTCTCTCTCTCTCTCTCTCTCTCTCTCTCTCTCTCTCTCTCTCTCTCTCTCTCTCTCTCTCTCTCTCTCTCTCTCTCTCTCTCTCTCTCTCTCTCTCTCTCTCTCTCTCTCTCTCTCTCTCTCTCTCTCTCTCTCTCTCTCTCTCTCTCTCTCTCTCTCTCTCTCTCTCTCTCTCTCTCTCTCTCTCTCTCTCTCTCTCTCTCTCTCTCTCTCTCTCTCTCTCGCAGAAAAGTGGGGCTTTGACCCTTTGCATTACATAAAATTGATCATCGATCAATATATAAGAAATAATAGCAAAACCTAGACAGATGTACAATGAGATCATGGGGCAAAATCCATAACAAACCACACGATACATATGAGGATAAAGATACTCTAATCAAATGGTGGAGTGTAGCCATCTGGATAGTGATCAAGCCTAAACAAATCTACCCAAAGCTCCGTCCACCTCGGGCGTTGTAGCGAAAACCACAAAGTCTTGTGCTCAATATCTGACCTTTATGAAGTATTCTCTATAAAAACCTCCAATGGCAGCCCACAAAAGCCAAGGGACTGTGAAACCCCTAGGCCGTGCCTCTAAAATCATTTGCATCCACTCTTAACATTTCATGATGATGTACCCCAAAAAAGGATGTGATTATGTGGCACAACCTAATTGTAAGAGAGGCATGTGGGATCCACTCGCTGGTGGCTGTCCACCTCAAAAGCCAAGGGAAGGTACCAAGATGCACATCTCTCTAACCAAACCAGCTTCCATATAGCCTCTCTAAACTGACTCTCAAACAAATCTGCAAACTCTGTGATCTCCATGAAGTAATTGGCTTCAACCAATGTTTGCTCTTGTATGGTCTCATAGACAACCTCTCTCTCTCTCTCTCTCTCTCTCTCTCTCTCTCTCTCTCTCTCTCTCTCTCTCTCTCTCTCTCTCTCTCTCTCTCTCTCTCTCTCTCTCTCTCTCTCTCTCTCTCTCTCTCTCTCTCTCTCTCTCTCTCTCTAGTTTCCTATGACGTTTAAATTTTCTTCTTCTTCTTCTTCTTCTTCTTCTTCTTCTTCTTCTTCTTCTTCTTCTTCTTCTTCTCTCTCTCTCTCTCTCTCTCTCTCTCTCTCTCTCTCTCTCTCTCTCTCTCTCTCTCTCTCTCTCTCTCTCTCTCTCTCTCTCTCTCTCTCTCTCTCTCTCTCTCACACACACACACACACACACACACACACACGCACGTCAATGACCTAGCACCACCAAGTTTCGACCAATGGAATAGGAACCGTCTGAGAGGCCTAAACCATAGGAGAAGAAGAAGATACAGAAGAGATGCCAACTTATGGGTTTTCGTCGAGGGACCTAAATCATTAAAGGGACACACACACACACACACACACAAGATTGCGTTAAATATGATGACATGGCAGCAACATCACGAAATTTTTTCTTTTTGTGCTAAAGTGATAATGTGGCACTTGTACGGAATTTTCGTTGTTTGCACTCACTCAAAATTGGTAGTTTTTAACACTAGCTTTTAAGAGCAGATGCTTTTAGGAATAAGTGCTTTTGAACCTAATGCTTTTGGGGCTCTACTTTTAGCATACCATGTACTCTTTATAAGTGCCCCATGGGCCAATCTTTAGGGCATCTGGACGCAAAGCTTGAAGAGTTGGACCCATCAGGAGCTATAATAGTTTGAAGCAATAATAAAGAAATACCGAAAGGGGCGCCAGTCTTTGGGGCCAATGCATCTAGGCTCAAAACTCCGCCAAGTCGTGTCGTCTTTTTCTCAAATATTTAAGTGTTTGAAGTATTAAAGTGAAGTTTGCAGTTATCTCCGTGTCTTTGTCCAGTCCCTCAGTGATTACAGTGGTATCAGAGCACAACTTGTTGTCATCATGGATGGAAAACAAAGAGATTCTACAAGAATTATCTTTTATTTTCCCTTTTTCTAGAGAAAAGGCGATCCTACGTCAACCTACAGATGGGAGCTGTGGAGTGGGATGAAGACGAAACGAGAAGAGAACGAGAAACAAAAGATACAAGAAATCATTTATTCCCTAAAAAGCTCTTAAAACACGCTTTTTGACGCTTTTCTCTGTTGCAGAAACCTCTATAAATCTTTTCAACGGTTGAGAATTTGGATATGCGACAGAAGGCAAGCGAAAGAAGACAAAAGTTGATCCTTTCAACGAGCCCTACGCATTGACACGAACGAATTTTGATTCTGACAACTTAGGAAAATTAGGATTTTCAGCAAAATAATAGGGTTTTCACACATAAAATTTCAGCATGTGTTAGATTGATTTTTTTTGGAAGATCTTGTTATTTGTGCTTAGATATCAGGTAATAGGAGCAAGGAACATGCATCTGCAAGCATTTGAAAGTATGGAGATGGACATCCACTCTTTTGCAACGAGGTGAAGCTTTTGCTTGAATTTTTTTATGTTTTGCACGTGAACTCGAAAATGAGATGGCGAAGAATTTGCATCTAAAAACAATGGGGAACGAGAACATCTCCGATAATTTCTCGATGCAAGATAATAAATTTGAAATTTGAAAAAATGATGACGCATGAGGGATGCTAAATGATGAAATGAGATTCTAGTGCATCAAGATTCCCATGTGAACAAGATGACCCGATACTGTGGTGAGCGCATCAAAAGTTATGGAGGGATGACATGGTTACACAAGGATCTAGGTAGATGATTAGATTGAATGATTGAAACACAATGTTCAGTGTGAACTAAAGGTGTGATTTATGAACTGCATGTTCCATGAATGTACTCTCTTGTGGACTCTTGTAAATGGATACACATAGTCACTATCTACTAAAGAAAGTTTATGTCCTATATCTGTTTTGCAGGTGTAATCGAGGATGATTACTCTTCTTTAAAAATGGAGTATGTGAAAAGTGAATGATGTGCCACCACCACATTTGGACCGATGGAATAGGAACCAGTCGAGAGGCCTAAACCCTAGGAGTAGAAGAAGATGCAAAAGAAATACCAACTTCTGGGTTTCTGTCACAAACGGGAGCGCATAGCAATATAGAATATACTCGGATAAATAGAATTTATCACTTAATATTCAAGACAGAGGGTATAGAGAGAAATAGAGAGAGAAAAAGAAAGAGAAGATCGACACAGTACTGGGAGCCAGAAGATGGGATGGTCCCCCTCCGTAATAGTATCTTTATTATTGAGGAGAATTCTATACAAGCACTTGAACCGAACGTATTACCACGTTCGTTCTAGAATAAGACTTGATGGTTCCCGAAAGCCTCACCTTCCATCCTCAGGGAAAAGCCCTATTCCTAGGAACTTTCGTTTCTTATTCCGAAACCTCGAGAATCGAGGTTCTCACCTCTGGATCTCACCTTCCAAACTCAGGGCATGGCATACCTACTACTCTTTTTCGACTTTGTTTCCAAAGTCCTCTTCCTGCAGAACAACTATGCTTTCCCGAGCACGAAGTCCTTCCTTGGGAATCTCAAGTTCCTAATCCCAACTTGAGAGTCTATCACTCCCAGATTCGTGAATCTACTTCCCAATCTCGGGTATGAAACCCTTGGGCTGATCTGCCTCTAGTTCCTCAAAGCGCTTTTCTCCTTCAAAGGCTCGTGCCTTCCTCTGTTCCTACTCTCTCACGAAGAGGAAGCACACCTACAAACAAATACTCAGATTCTAACAGGAAAACATTACCTTCAAAGTCTCGACGCTCAAAATGCAACTCGATCCTCGAAACAAAACTTCCCCAGAAGAGATCTCACCGCAAAGAACCTTCTCTTCTAATCCTACACACAGAAGAGGTGTATTCTCATGTTCCTTCTTGTAAGTCAGTCCCGTCAACGATGTATATCGGATGAAAACAGAGAAAAATAACAGCTTGTCGTGATGGAAACACTTTTTGTAGGAACTTCTTCGCGATTGAATTCTCGCACTAAGTCTGCGACAGCTTGTACACTCAGGGCAGCCAATGTCATCACCGACAGCGTAGACCTCATGGCAAAAATCTGCAGCAACTTTCTTGTTCCACTAGTGCTGGATTTCTCCGCCTCTGAGAGAGGACATGTGATGCTTTTATAGCTCCCTGGCCATGGCAAGAATAGCTGAGCGCTGGTTGCCCACGTAGAGATCGCTGATGGGTTGTTTTTTTTTTAACTCTTCTGCCACAAAGAGGGAGAAAGAAAGAGCTAGCTGATTTGTTGCCTTATTTATCAAAAGCTGCCCACTTATTAAGTTGGCGGCCGGTCACCTTTTTAAAAATGGTTTGAACCTACCCAAAAACTTAATAAAATCTTATAAGTTGAAAAACAATGCTTACACAGCACTTACCAGGCGTCCCTGGATGCAACCACATGCACATATACAATGCAGTCTTAGACTTCCTCATGGAAAAGCATCTACTTTTCCAAAAAGAAACCTGCTTTCTCAGAAAGCATTTGTTTTTTCCTCAAAGTTTCCTCTGAATCCATATTCTTCATTCAAGTGCTTGCTCTTCCTTGTGCACAATTCTAACACAGTTTGGAATTTCCTCCTGACTATAGATATTTCTTTTTCGATGCACCCGTCACTCACCTTGTGACTCATCAAGAATACCCATCACCTAGTCCTTTCCTACCAAACTTACGTTACAATCTCCTTCATGATGCTCTATGTCACCCATTTTATGATGCATCAAAGATGTCCGTTCCCGGATGGTCGGATACTTCTTCTTGATGCTCCCTGTCAGCCATCCAATGTGATGCATCAAAAGTACTCGTTCCTGGTGGCCTTACAAATATTCCTTTTCATAGTGCTCCTGTCATTACTCTGAATGATGCACTAGGAATACTCTGTACTTGGATGTCTCTAGTGAAAAAAACCCTCTCACTTAAAATTCCAATAATTTATTTAGAATTATTTTTCTTTGGTGTTCCAAGTGAGAAAACCCTCTCACTTATAAATCCAACAATTCATTTAGAATTACTTTTATGTCAGATAAAGCCAATTTAGCAACATCCTTCTTACTTATAGACAATTGTCCTCAACTGAACTGCTCGAGGAAAAACCGAAAAAATTCCAAATCTTGCTCAATGGTGACTTGAGCTGGTCCTTTCTTAGAAGAGAACTTCAAAATTAAATTTTTTTTTTTTTCAATAATTCAATATTTACCTTACGGGTTCATGTCCTTCCTCTAGTACCTCGAGGATATCCTTAACCATTCATCAAACTAACGAGCCACGTAAGAACTCATCATTCACGTCTTTCCAAGAATTTGTTAACTCAATTCCATCTTCTCAATCCCGAGAAGAATAATCCTCGTAGAAATTAATCTAGGTATTTGTCCTTGCGCGTAATCCTACGTCGTTAGTCCAGAGGGTATTAAACTTCTTGTGTCCTCCCACATAAGGAATGCCCAAGTCATAGAGCATTAATCTCGATGTCTTTCTTTCACAAATAGAGTCTGCAATCACCTCAAAGAAGGTTCTTGTTCCAGCCGTCGCTCAACGTACGTGGACGGTTCCAATCCGAAGATTCCTTGTGCACAGTGGAACTTTGTTCCAATCTTTTCCTCCTGCGAGTTATTACTGGATAGGAGGAGTGAATCTCGATACTAGTAGGTACCATCAACACAATAAAGACTATGCCGTCTCATACCTCAGACACATGCATAGGATATACCAAGACAATGTCGACTCCTTTGGCAATCACTAATGAACTGCAATGCATCTAGAAAGACTCCTCTTTAAGAAGTATCTGACAACCAAAATCTGCTAACTGTCTCACTAAGATCAAGCTATGTCTTAGCTAAGGAACATAGCACACATGTTGTAGCGTATATGATGCACCACTACGCAAAGACAAAAAAACATCATTTGCACCCTCTGTGTCACATGTTGAACCATCAAAAGGTCACACACAACCAAGTCTCCCACTAGAAAATGTGTTGAACCACTCATGACATGGTGTGACATGGACAGCAGCATCGCTATCTAGTTTACTCCCACTCTAGCAGTTATCTAAAAAATTTTGGCTTGCTGTTTGCATTGAGTTTTGGCTCATTTTGCAAAGGATACTTTGTTCATTTTTTCTAGTCTTCTTGCCATAAAAGTTTGCGATGTTATGCTATCTTGTACAGTGGTTGATATATTCCCACTTTGACAGTGATTGAGTGTTTACTCTCACTTTGATGCTTGGACACAGTTTGGTGTTCTTGTACTCACTCTCGCACGAGTGAGGATTAGCATATGCTTGTGTGGCTACAGATTAGGTAGTCACATGTTCCACAGGTTTTTACAAACTTTTGCAGGCAGTTTCTCTTGCGGGATGTGTTTTGAGCTAGTTTTCTCTCTACTTGCGTATATGGTTATGCGCTTTATGCTCGGTTGAGATATTTGTCCCAGTTTATGCTTGAAAAGAGCAGATTGTGGAGTTGTTTTATGCATATGCGAGCATCGATTTTGATGCAATTGGTCATGGTTTTCATGATTATGTAGTGGTCAAATTATCTCCCACTTTTTTTCCATTTTGGCATGGTATATGGTAAAGATTCTACTTGAGGTTTTACTCAGTTTACAGAGGAGACTATTGGATTTCTCCCTGGTTTTCTCACTGTAGTTTCTTGACATTGACTTACATTAGGAAGAGGATGGGGTGTAGAAAGGCCTCTTTATTTTCCATGAGCATATGGAGGTGACTAACATTTTGACGAATAGGTGTACGCCATGTGTGCAAGAATGGTGGGTGTGTAAGAGTAGTGAAAGGATGCACTTTTTTTCCCAAAAAGGAGGTGGACAATCTTATGATTTTTGGCCTTCCATAATTCCCACATATGATCTCCAATTTGAGTGGAGATCATAGATTTGAAATCTACGTGTCTAGCTCTTCCCATAGATATGCTACATGATATGGTTTTACCCACTATATTTTAAAGTCAATTTTGGGGAGAAACTTTGAATTCAAATAAACTAGTCATTTTTCCTATTTGAATTCAAAAGATGTCCTTTGATTACTTTCTTAATATTAAAGGTTTGACTTCCTTAAACTGCCAAATAAAGAGGCCCTCCTAGACCCCATTCTCTTCCTCATGATGGTTGCAGATATGTGTGACAATTTAGAGTCTACATCCATGACTCTTGAGAGATGACGGTCTTGTTCTTTCTAATACTTGTGTTGTTGGCATTGTGGTCAAACAAGGCACGTTAGGCGCCGTTGTTTCAGACGTATGAGACAGCACCGGAGATGTATGTGTGATGCAGATACGGCTTTGACACATGTTAGAGAGGCAGTTACAGTGGTAGTCTATGCCAATGACGGTGATGCCATGCTTGCCTCGAGTGTACCTCTTGCAGATATGTCTATGGATAGCACACTAAACCCTCAGAGAGTAAACTACGAATATGTGCAAAACATGACGAGAATCTGAGGACAAACGGACATAACTTTTCGTGTATTTTGAGAAAAATCTCACCAAAAAACTGTACCAAAACAGACACTCAGTGTCTCGGTAAACAGATCATTCTAACTGCCTTGTGCATAAGGGTGAGAGACTTTTAATTACGAAAGCATCTCATTTACAACGTTAATGTGTGTGTGTGTGTGTGTGTGTGTGTGTGTGTATGAGAGAGAGAGAGAGAGAGAGTATGTGTGATGGTGCCTTGAAAAGAGTACCTACACTTAGAAGGTTGGTTTCGGTTCCTCTCCTTTTTTCTAAGGAATGTTCATCTCCCAATTGACATGTCCAACATGGGTGTTGGCCCACACAATTTCCTCTTAATAACGTTCACATGCAAGGGTTGATTATATTAGTCTGGCACTCTCTCTCTCTCTCTCTCTCTCTCTCTCTCTCTCTCTCTCTCTCTCTCTCTCTCTCTCTCTCTCTCTCTCTCTCACACACACACACACACACACACACACCCATTCTCAGGTCAATATTTCTCTCTCTAAGACTTTACAAAAGTGTCCATTCTCTATTTCTCATTGAGCTCAACCAAAAAATACAATACTCGAGCTTCAAGAAATGACAGGCTGCATCTCACTCACCGGCCTCCTGAGCCTCGCACATGCTCACCTCATGAGGTATTCACATATACTTCCTTTCGGAAAAAATTGGATAGATTTTCGTTTATATTTCGAGAAATATTTCAAAAAATCTAATAGCGGCCATCTCATAAGAGACCCTCACTTTACCCCCAACCAAGTGCTTTCAACTGAAAGATTAGGATATTCTAGACAATGTTATTGAGTGTACCAAAAATTATATATAAATATGTTGTCAAAGGGTATCTTATGGTAAAGTGGTGCCCATAGGGCGTATAGAAGTATTATACTTTCAATAAGAAACTTCCTACTGGTTATTTTAGGTAGAGTACTTAGTGCAATAAATTTTCTAACTATTATCCCTATAATTTGCAACTATTTGTGTTTCAAAAATGGTATAAGTGACGATATGCATTCTCTATATTACCATATGCTATGTATGCTATCATTTTGATATTAGAGACTATAAGCTATATGTGCTTGACCAGATTGCGAGCCATGGCCCCAACCCACCATCCCTTTCGACTAGGTAGGTCAAGTCAAGAAATATATAACCGGTCTAGGCCCATTGTATGGTGCTAGCCCAACCAAAGGCTAGCTAGAAACATGTATGTGTGTGTTTATGATTGATTATCTAACAATAGTTTGATTTAACAAACTACTGAACCATACAATGGGACTAGAGACCAAACAAGGCGTTCATAAATACATAAAAATATGTATTTATAGTAGACAAAAATGACAGAGACAAGATTGTACAATTGACAACATTTGGAGTGAATGAAAGTAATGCCCGCCATTAGGTAAGCCGGCCGAGCCAATGATCACGATGGGGTAGGACAGAAAACTCAAGAAAACCTCGTCATGAAATCCATCCCACATGCAAAAAGTGAATTAGCCAATTATTGTCAAGTCTAACTTCATTTTGGAGTAACCATTTTCTTAAGGTTAATAACCATTTATAAGCTAAACTAGCTTAGTCATTTCAAAAAGTCCAGTCCATGCCATCTCCCATGAGATCCTCACATGAGGTTGTATTCGAACCAGGTAGTGACAATCATTTCCACAGACAAAGTGTGTTTTTTCTTTTAGCTCTATCGAGCCTTGACGCATTCAACTCAATGAATTGGCTTGGTATATGATTTGATCTCTATATAATTTTCCATAACATAATAAATAAAAACCCTATGTCCAAGATTCTCCATAAAGTACTCAACAAACTGAGCCTAAAGTAAGTGTTATATAGTCTTTGACTGTGCAACCATATGTGAGAAGGCATCGCCAAAAGTTATCAATACATCATATTTATGTTTAGAATTGAAGTATCGAGCTACTACCACACCACCAAAAAATTGTCAATGTGTGTGACCTCAAAGCGAGAACCCACAAAAACTGAACACCATTATATCATATTTATGCTTAGAATTAAAGTATCCAACTACTACCACACCACCAAAAAATTATCAATGTGTGTGACCTCAAAGCTAGAACCCACAAAAATTGAACACCATTACAATCAGAAGAAACCTTATCGATACAAGTAAAGGGTCAGTCTCTAATGTTAATGAATTATTATTCATCTTTGGACATAACATGTGCAATAACAAGAAAAAGAGTGTCACCAAAAACTATTTTTTCCAAAACCTAAAGTGTACTGAGTAGGTGAAGATGCACCTACCTGAATGATGTTGTGTCCTTTTTTGTTGTTGACATTGCATAGAGGATGAAAGGGGGATGTAGCCTAAGGAAGAATTTCTTTATCCTTCAAATGGTGAAGGTTACATTTTCACTCAGATCGTTGGTTGGAGAATATTTGTCAAAACCGTATGGTCTTTGATTCTCGGCACTCTGTGGTTCGTTATTTCCAGATGCATCATATCAAAAATAACAAAATATGTGTGCCCATGAGAAAGGTACTGACAAGTGCAACCTTGTGATTGGAGTTTACAAGACGACACCATGAATATTTAGCACAGAGCCTCCTTCCATTATGGATACAAAATTCCCAGAGAAGGTCGTCGGGTGTGTGTGAGTGATATACACAAAGAGAGAAAGACACACAGAGAGATCATGATGATCACATCCGTTAATAGATGACCAGAGAACGCCATTGTGTGTCTGTGTGTGAACACATGGTGAGTGTGCATGTGTATTTGCGATAGAAAGAGAGACCCAATGACGGTTTGCAGGAGATCAATGGAGATTAATGCTTCACTTTGAAACTTTGTACCGAGTCTTTCTAAAGAGATCCAAATTCTAAAAAGATATTTTTACACAAAATATTGTCAGTTTTACATCAGTTTTTTATTTTTTTGGTATCACTAGGCATGTCACCCCTATATCTCAAAAACTTTCTTCTTTAATAGTCCCCCAAGAAGGTTGACATTTGTCTCCTCGGCTGCTGCTGCATAGCTAGAGTAGCAAAGAAAGTATCCTGCTCTTGAGGCATTAATCTTGCAGCATACCCAAATATTCTAAGTGTTGCAGCTCTCTCAAGTAGCATGATCTTGTTTGCATTGATTTGAAGGGGAGTCTAATCCATAAACCGTGACAGTATCTCAGGGCAAATATTGGCAACTCAGGATCTTCAGAATACTGCATGTGAAAATCACAGAAGGTGGTACTATCCAATGTAGGCATGTAGTGCATGAGAGAGGAGGCATCCCTTCTTGAAGTGCCCTCTATTGCTTTTCCTCTCGAACCTTTAGCTCTCCCAAGAAAATTTTCTTTGTCAAGGAGTTCAATTTGCAAAACAAGAAATAATGAGTAATTAAAACAAACTTGAAAAAAAGGAAGATTTTAGGAAGGGAGATCAAGGTGAAACTAAATCTACCTTTTGCAACTCATCCTCTGCAATGACTTTGTCTTGAAGGAGATTGCATGATTGAGTCATCTCTCTTATGTCAACATCCTTATCAACTTCCTTTAGCTTGAAGTCTCTGCCAAAAGATTGGATGACAAGCTCAACAAGTCTCTTCTCAAAATCCTCATCTTTGAGAGTAGGTTTCTTCTCTTCCACTCTTTTCATGCATAGAGCAAGTGCATTAGGAGCAGGAAGAAATAATTTATTGGATGTTTGAAGATCAAGCGCCAAAAACTCCTCTTTTGACTCTTCTTCTGTGTCGATGAAATCTTTGGCCACCTCAGAAGCTTCAAAAATGGTTGCAATACAGTAGTCCTCCCTTATATTAAGCAGACATTGAATATGATGGAGAGGGATATACTCTTTTTCATTGATATAAAAGGAGGGAAGGTTTGGAATAGTAAGGGAGGCATTAGACACCTCTACCTCCTCTATGGGCTCATCAATGATAGTACTAGCTCTAAATTGAGCCACATCAAAATTTGAACTCTCCTGCTCCTCAGCTACAGCATCAATTTCCTCCTCCTCTAGAAGTTCACTTTTCTCAAGCTGCAAGACTGTGGAAACATTTGTATTTGTTCCCTCTTTGTCTGTGTCTTTCACTTCATCACCCTTCCATTGCATATCAACTTTAAGGAACAAAAAGAAAAGAAAGGCAACTTCTTTTAGAACAAGGTTGCAAGGCTTTGAATGTAAGAAATGGTAGGTGGACAAATAAATGAAGTCTTCTTAGAAAATCTTCCAAGACTACTTGTTACCTTTCCTTTCTCAATTGAGTTGGTAGTAAATTCAATTAGATGGCAATAATTCTTACCATTCAAAACCAAACACTTACCCTCAACTGCCTCTTCAGACTCTTTAAATTCTTATGACAAAAAGTCCTTCAGTTTTTCTAGCATCACTGCAAGATCAAACAAAGGATTTAATATTTCGTATGCCTTGGTGTACACTTCCATGTCACCACCATCCATGACAGCAACAAAGAGCTTTTCACTTGGGATCTCCTCTAAAATCTCTTCACGACCTTCACTCATGATTCGGTTGAAAAGAGTTGGAAGGAAGCAAGACCAAAACGGTGCGATAGAGCCATGACCAAGATCCTGCTATAAACTCCTATCGCTTTGTGCAGTGCATTGCTTAGGCCGTGGAAGCAAAGCCCAAATGGAGCGATAGAGGCACGAACCACACTCTACTGGCTATGGCTATCACATCGTGTAAGTAAAACCCGAACTGAGCGATAGTGCACTGAGGCGAGCTTAGCAAGCACCCACCCTCACGTCGTGCAAGAGAAGCGTGATGGATAAGGGGAGAGAGCTCTAAAATAGATTTGAATTGAGAGAAATGGAGAGCTTTAAAGCTTAAGTTTATAGGATTCTCACTTAAGTTTAAGTTTAATCTTAAGTCGTGCGGCAAAAACTAAAAATAGCACGCCAAAAAAATACAAGATCAAGTTTATAAAAGGAGCCAAAAAATGACCGTTATTGACATGTGTCACTCATGCACACGTGCCACGTGGAAAAATTTCAAACAACAGACATTGTACGGATGTCAGATGTATAAAAAGCTCATGCCACATGTTCATTTTTCATCTCCCCTAAACAACATGTTTGCGTCGTTGCATACTTATTGCATCCTCCGCATCTTTCTTTAATCTTATGTTGCATTTTCCTCATGGACCCACACACGCTCTTTCACAATATTTCACCTAGCCTGCCTGAATGAAGCGATAGCGAGCACTTCTAGACTGTGGGAGGAGCTCTTACCACTTCCTGCTGTATTTCTTCAAGTTCAAATCCTCACGACGCGATTGCGAGCATATCCAGATTGTGGGAGGACCACCTATCGCTTCTTGCGGTATTTCTTATTGTTTCCTCACGACACGATAGGGGGCACTTCGTCCTGTGGTATTTTTTTAGTCTCCCTCACAACGCGATAGAGTGCTCTTCCAAACTATGGTAGGTACTCTTATCGCATTGTTCGGGATATTTTAGGAGTCCCTTGAACTTTTGGCCGGCTTTGTTTTGACTAATTTTGTGGCAAAGGACAAAGCACTTTCCGACCATCAAATGGCAAGGACAAAGCAAACAACAAGAAAAGCTTACCAAGCTCCAAAAGATTCAGAGAAAGATGATGATGACAACCAGGAATATTTGGTTCAAAAGAAAGAAGAGAAACCACCTACACAACCTCGCCAGAGGGCTCCTGCTAGGAAGAGATTGAATTAAGTCAAATCTCTAAGAGAGATAAGAAAAGCACAAAAGTCTACTTGTCTTCTTATTCCAAAGCTACCCCCCCTTCATGAGAGTTGTCAAAGAAATATCAGATAGACTTGTGAGCATGTTGAATATCAAAACCTTTGTTTCAGTAAGGTGGCAATCTCAAGCCTTGATGTGCCTTCAAGAGGCTGCTGAGGATTTCCTTATTGACTTTATGAATGATAGCTACATTGCAGCTGCATTTTCTCACAGGGTCACACTGATGAGCAAAGATTTTGTGCTTGTGTCAAGGATGAGGTACAAGTTTGATAAGGCGCTTGAGATTATTCCTAGTGAGGATCTTAGGGCCTTCCAAATTTTAAATATTCCCCCTTCTAGGCAGCAGAAGAATTTAGGGTTGTCATTGAAGATGTTATACATCAGTATGAGACAACAAAGGCCTAGGATATCAAAGCAAGCAAGGAGTTTGAGAGGGAGCAAGACATGATGTCAGAGGATGCTATCCTTACAGAGCAAGCAAAAATTTTAAGAGCATCCAACTCTCTCCTTTATAAGAAGTGACAGGCCAAATGGTTGTAGATGTCTCCATGTGTGGGGATAATGAGGTGTACCTTGACATATTCCCTCAAGACACAAGTATGCTTGTAAACCCCAACATTGATCTTGGGGATACTGTGCTCTTTATCTGTCTCATGTATGTGTTGCTTCTTTGCTAATTAATGCATGTGCGCCTACAAGGGCCTCGTTGGGGGATGTTTTTTCTTTGATTGCAGGTGTCTTATGAGAGATCTTCCAGAGGCTATAGCTATGCAAATTTCCATACTTGACCCTCTAGTGACACAGTGTCTATTTAACAAGCAAGGAAGACTTTCAAGTTTTTTTGAAGATTTTGACATGCTGACGTGCAATTACATATTATACCCCTATATGTTGAAGGGCAAATTTTAAATCCTAACAATTTATAATATTCTATGGTATTCCTAGCTAATTGTTATATTTCTGAGAGGACATTGGAGTCTTATTATCTTCAATCATTTGGAGAAAGATATTATATTTATGAATTCATTTTCAAGTATCCATGGGAGAAGTAAACTATAAGTATAAAGTAAGATGTATGTTTGATGACCCATTGTTTCTATTAGTAGCTTTTTGATTGATGTCTTCTTGCAGTGCTACCAAACTTATCGTTGGTCACTTGAGTACCACAAATAATGATTACAATATAGAAGGTTTCAAGTACTACAATCAAAAAGTGCCTTTACAAATAGACTCAACATCTTGTGGATGGAGGGTGATTGCCAATGCATGGAGATATCTTGAGTCAAGGTGCAGGATGACTACACTCACTGTAAGTGTGTATCTCATGTGCCATTGATTTGTTTTGACTTCCTATGTATATACTCATGTCCTTTATTTTTTTTTCTATTTGTTGCAGTTTCATGAATTTCCAGAGTCTTGGGTCACGTGGGTGACAGAGAAGGTTGTTTCTATGGTTTTGAAAAGATCAATACACCCAAATGATCCAGACTCTCCTATGGCACCAATACAAATGAAGAAGAGTCTCCTTTGCCACCAAAGAAAGTTAAAGCCACCAAGGGTTTGGATGCAAAGAAAAGGGATCACAAGAAGAAGAGTTCTACAAAGAAAATCTATACAAAGAAGAGTCCTACAAAGAAAATCCTTATAAAGAAAAGTCCTACAAAGAAGAGCCATGCCAAGAGGAAGAGCCCTACCAAGAAGAAGAGCCTTGCAAAATGAAACGCAGATACAAAGGGCCATCCATTCCACTCGCCATTGAAATTCAAGGTTCAAAGCGTCGTTCAGCTAAGAATAGTAAGGGAGAGGCACCTAGCTCACCTTTCAAGCTACCATTCATGTTGCCAAAGAAGGTTTCCAAGTCAACCAAGGAAACCACTCCTCAGGAGCCAAAGCACCAAACTCTACCAAGTCCCCCGTGCCAAGCCTTGAGGAACCCAAGTCACCACCACCCCCTCCTGAACTGACTTCACCCCCTCCTGAACCCAAAAGAAAAAGGGTCTCTGAGGGTGCAGAATCCTCTCGGGAAAAAAGAAAAGTGGATTTTTATGATTGATTACTCCACAAAAGTTATGTACACTTTTGTTCATTTTGTCCATATGAACATATACCCTTTGGTGGTTCATAATTTTGTACTTCAAATACTTTATACCAACAATTTGATTCTTAAATGTGTATCATTGTGTAATGTCAGTTTAAAACAACATAAATAATGATCACAATAAGGTCTATAGAAAAGAAAAATATATTTGCAAAATGCAATGATTACAATATTGAACTTGTTTTTTCAATTCCTTGCAAGTGGCTCAAATACAACTCTTTTTCAGGGAAGGCATGTGATGCAAGAGGTTGAATTCTCCATCCTTGTGCTTACACAATTCCATCCACTTTGAATCTATACTCAGGAGATGTTTCATCAAGAAACTCAAGAGATTCTCTAACACCCTGTAGTCTCCAATTTGTTGTTACTATAAGGCTTCTATGCTCAGTGTGTGGATGGACTGTGACCTTTAGTTCAAACTCTGAACAATTTTCCTTAGAGTCAAGAGGAACCCAAATACCTAATTTGCTTCTCCATCTCCTAATATAGTCATAGCCCATAACTAATGATTGACGACATAGTTGATATAAGATAGACATAGAATTTGGGCTTACTCTACAACTAATATTATCGCCAATATGGAAAGTTCTTTTGGTACTCCATCTGTCTCCAAGTACATTATCCAGTTCAGCCATAGAAAGTCTTCTATTAAGCCACATCGTCTTTGTCCTCTGCAAGTCCATTGTTTTGAAACATGCCACAAAGACATGTATAGGAAAGAACCATTGAACTTTGATCCTTCTTGATATCCTGCCGGGTGACATAGCTTTAAGGATGTCTTCTTTGATCTTTGATTTAAAGCTTGATATATTACATGCATCACGAGCTTCCCAGTCAAGTGAACTTATGGTGGCAACGGGTAACTGATGTAGTTCTTCATATGCACCTTCTCATGATGGAACTATGTATTTTGCAAAATAGACAAACAAATCCATTGTTTTGTAATAAGAAAGTGGCTTGTCAGCATACATAGCATCTACAATCACTTATGCATTGCTTTGAATGTCCCACTTAGACTCTCCACAGGCTGCCATTCCACAGCTGTTGAAGGAAATAGGGCTAAATAATATAACTTTAACTTTGATCCATTATTTAAACTCTTGGTAACTATAATTCAAAAAAATTCTTGAGCCTTATTGTACCATTAGAAAAGACCCACTCAACCTCATAAGGTCCAAACCATAAGAAAAGACTTGTAATGGAAATTGCCTATGAACTTCGAGAGTAGGGGAATTAGGAAATTAGGTGAAGCACTTTTGAGAGATTCTTTGTGAGCATAGCGGTTGAACTTAATTGATGGTAGCAACATAAACATGGTACTTAGTTAAGTTGGCACGAACAGTACTTTTGCAAGAGAGAGAGTTCAGAGAACATGACAATAGTTGAGGACCGGATTCATATGGATCCGGGCCCCCCTCCAAAAGGCATTTGTATTATAGTTTCTCCCATCAAGAGAGACTTGGTACAATAGAATCTTTGTGTGCCTTGTAACCTAAGTGATGCAATGAATATGGAAAGCTTCATGTATCACAAGCATAACATAAACTTGAAGAAAGCATTAACTATCCCAAGTCTCAGTCCCAAGGCCTCAAACACCTTCGAAGGTGGAGAGAGCTAGCGGGGAATGGGGATAGGGAAGAGGAAGAAGAAACATTCCATAGGAGAAAGAAATAGTTCCTCACTTATCATTACTCTTCTTGCTAGCATACATAATAGCATAGTAATGAAGATGGAGAAGATGGCAAGCTTAAGCATTGAAGCATGACTCTTGGTTGGATTTGCATTCCATAGCCAAGAGTGTTGGGGTAGGCTTTCACTCTCACAAGCTTGGAGAAGGAGGTGGTGTTCCCCAACTTTCACCAAGTGAGAAGGCTTTGCAAATGAGTGTGTGTGTGTGTGTGTGGAGTATATCCCCCTAGCACCCCCCTCCTTGCTTTGGGCGAGTGGTGACCTTTCTGCATGTTGCAAGCTCATTGGACCCCTCTCCCCCCTAGCCAATCACATGCAGCATGCAGTGAAGTACATGGGTAGTCTTTTGACAAGTGTCCTCCTTACCCCTTAGAGAGAGAGAGAGCTTGAAAATATCTACATATTTGTTAGATGGAAGTAGAAGCTCATTGGGACCCTCTTTAGCCCAACCAATAGCATTCAAGCACACCATGTGGTTAAGCTTAGTGAGAGTCTAACATGTGTTCCATGTGCTCTTTTAGAATTCCCCTAACTTTGAGATTTTTATGCATAGGAAGTTTCTCAAGCAACTTCCTCATTAAGTGTGTAGGTTCTCTTTTTGACTCAAGCATCTTACCTCCCATGCATAGGAAGCTTCTCAAGCAACTTCCTCATTAAATGTGACAAGTACCTCAAGTACCTTAGTCATCAAGCATGACAAGCACCTTAGGTGGAGTTCCCACCTCAAGCACAACCCTATCTTGCTTGAGGTTCCCACCTCAAGCACAACCCTAGCTTGCTTAAGTTTAGGTGGGGTTTCCACCTCAAGCTCAGCCCTAGCTTGCTTAAGGTCAAAGGACTTTAAGCACTAACCATTGGAGGTCTTTAATGAAGCTAACCCTAAGGTCTTTTAAGCTTCATTAGTTAATCTTTCTCTTTGACATACCATCTCTCATTTGGGCCCCTTTACCATTGGCCCCGTGTTGAGATAGATCCGTAAGCACATACCTATATTCTAACCCTTGTTCCCATTTATCATCCATATTAAATGATCAGTTTAATATGAGAAAATCATTTAGGTTGGTTAGGTTAGATATTAGATATTTAATGACATCACCTCTCTCTTGAAATCATAATTGTCCTCGACTATGAGGTAAAAGAGATAAAGTCATAGTCATTGGTCAATTTGTCTTAGCGGGTAGAGGATCCCTTTTTACCCTACGACATCATTCCAAGATGGATGACTAATCCATTTGGTGCTTGGGAGACATAGCTGCCTGCCGCAAGCATGTCTGCTCTTTAGTCCATTTCATCCTGCCAATTAGAGTGAAAAATTCTACATGGTGTTTGAGAGACGTTGTCATCCCAAACGTGATTCTTAGTATGCATACTACTTAAATTTGTGCACAATAAAGAGAGAACTAGTCTTATAAGACAAAAACTTGATCATTTAAAGAAACATGTACATTTGGTTACTCTAATGTAGCATTGTAAGCGTTGACAAGATTCATACTTTTCTTAAGCTGGATTCCTTGCATCCATCTAGCATCTTCAAAAGGATAAATTTTGAACTTAATAAGATACTGTCGGATAACCTTACCATGTTGTAGTACCTTGTCTTCATGCCAAAGGATAGCTTTGGGTTGTAGTACCTCTTCTTGATCTTTGATTTTGGGAGGGTCTTCAATAATTGGTTCATTTGGAGGCTCTCCTTTGTAGGGCTTGAGTAGGCTCACATGAAAAGCATTGTGTATGAGCCAATGGTTAGGTAACTTGAGTTGATAAGCCCATAATACTTTTGATGGCCCGTAGGACTTTTTCCCGTCGTTTGCCTCAATCATGCCTTAGGAAACTTAAGTAATACCCAATCATTTTCTTTGAACGTTAAGGCCCTTCTATGCTTGTCAGCAACAGCTTTTTGCCTTAGTTGGGAGATGGCTATAGCCTCCTTAATGTTTTGAAAAGATGTTTGCAGGCCACGGCTATACTCATCGGCAGCAAAGATCTTCCCATGTACTTTAAGTAGCAAGGGACTTTTAGGTCTTCCCTCTATGATTTCAAAAAAGGTGCTTTTCTCGTAGAAAGATGGATAGTATTATTATACGCATACTCTACAAGAGGTAAGTACTTTTTCCATTGTGAGCGTTGATCTACTTCTATAACATAGGTCTTTAGTAGATCAAGAATCGTAAGATTGGCTATCTCACTTTGGCCATCCGTTTTTGGGTGATATGGTGAAGAGAAATATTTCCTAGATTTTTGAAGAGACCTTTCCAGAAATTACTGGTAATTCTAGGATCTCTATTTGAGACGATAGATGTTGTCAATTCATGGTGTTTAAAAATATGTGATATGAAGAGAGTTGCCATTTGGTGTGCCTTAATAGTCTTCTTGATAGGGATAAAGTGTGCTTGCTTGCTAAACCTGTCGACTATTGTCCATATTTCCGTATTCCCATGGATAGATTTTGGTAATCCAAAAATAAAATCCATGGATATACTCTCCCATGGTGAATTAGGAATTGGCAATGGCTCGAGTAATCCAGGTTGCTTCCCTCTATCATACTTGGTCTTTTGGCATACTACACATTTTGAAACATACTCTTGTATGTCCACTTTCATGGTAGGCCAATAAAAGTACGTCTCTACTCCTCGAAGAGAAGGTTGAATGCCTCTATGCCCCGCATAGGGAGGAGCATGGGATTCTGTGCACGTATGTCGCACGTGTCAATGCAAGGAACTTGCCAATACACTGTGTGCGAGCCACAGATGGCTCCAAGCACACAACTAGCCTAAACTAGTAAGCTCAAAGAAGATGATGGTGTGTCACTCATCGCTCTACGCTTGCTGTTGTGGAAGATTCCTCGCCGCAAAGAAGAGGGAGACGCCGCTACGCCGCGCTCAACCGCCTCGCCGCCGTCATGCCGCCGCAATGCTCGATCGCTCTCTCTCTCTCTCTCTCTCCTCTCTCTCTCTCTCTCTCTCTCTCTCTCTCTCTCTCTCTCTCTCTCTCTCTCTCTCTCTCTCTCTCTCTCACGCATACACACACACACACAAGGAGATGAAGAAGAAGAAGATGGAGATGGAGCAAGAGCACTCTTCAATTGCACGAATGAGAGAATGAGTGAATTTTAGGTTTAATTGACTTTTATATGAGCTTGCCCCATTCACACTTGGGCACCCATGCTTAGACAACTAATCCCTTAAATGTCCCAGTTAGACTGCACCTCTCATCAGCAATCACTCTTACCCTTTTCCTGTTGGACCGACAAGCCCGGTACCTGACTCTACCAGATAAATAATAGAGCGTCCATCGTAGGTGATAGGAATGTGTGTGAGGGTTAACATGTCCCTCTTCCTGATGTAGATTCCATCCTCGGAAGCTCTTGAGTTGAAGCTCGTTCATCGAGGTGGAAGAGCATGTGAGATGAATGTCCTTAGCCTTCTTCAGTCACTGCAAAATCAAACAACATTGGCACAGTAATTGCATTCTCACATACAATTAAAAAGCATATGCAATTTTAGGCAGAAAAATTGATTGGTAGCATAATTCTAAACCATTTGTCAGCAATAAACATTATAATCAAAGGCATAAAAAGTTGGGAAGGTAAAAAACTAAACAAGTTTGGGGTCGCTAATTCAACGTCGAAAGGCACTAAAGATCAACTATTAATACCATGGGTAAGCTTCTTAATTTTCTCTAGTCAGTTAAGTTGTTTAATCGTGAGAGCCAAGTATTTCATGTCCGAGGGCTGACTAGAGGCTATACCTAGAAGACCTTGTAGTTAATCTACGATAAAAGGAATTTCTCATGAAATCATCACCTGACTGATTACCTTTTCTTTGACCCCCCAAAGTCTTTTCCTAGTGATTCAATTTTGATGTGTGTGCTTATTTTGTATGCCTTGGGTTTTTTTCTTTTCAAGGAAAAGCTCCCACACTGGGAACCTCTAGGGCTCTAGTACCATAGACGATACATGTGAGTGGAGTACCAAATCAAGCTGAGATTTCTCTTCTAGCTTAAGATTTTACATTGTGGCACTTTGAATTTTTTTTTTTGTTTTCAGCATTTTAATTTTGTAACTTTGGGGGGTCATATAACGTTGTTACCCTCCCCAGGCTCATCACACTAGTAAACTCTCTTTATAATACTTAAGCTAAAGGTCAATAGGGACTAAGCCCACTAGAAAGCCCTAGTACATGTCACACAATGCTGCCTAAATCGGATTAAGAACCTAAGTAACCATTGATTATTATTAAGGCATTCCCCATGGTATTAATAGAAAATCTCTAACGCCTAGCTTGGTCAAAGTAGCTTAGTCGGACTACTTGATTTTTAAACCTAGACAAGTGATTATGACAAAAAATTACATTGAATTTAATGTTTGATACTAAGCAAATGTGTTGGATATTATGCTACCAATCATAATTAAAGAAGACAAACATGGATGCAAAAATATAAGGGGCAATGGTAATGGACAAGAAAAACCTGTTTGTGTTGATGGTCGCGCTTGATTTGAAGTGTGAACGAGAGAAAGATTCCGTTGAAGGTCCAAAACCTAACAATAGCAGCACGTTCCTTTACACACGAGGAAACACAAAGAATACCTTTAGGATGCACATAAATGGGAAGAAAGAACTTTTCTAATCACTAAACTCTAAAACAAAAACACTCCTATTGTACTAATCCTACCTACCCTCCATCACTCGAGTGATGAGGATCAAAGGTGTTTGATGACATAGGTTTTTGTTTCAGTGTACTGGATGTGAATGTATAGGTCTGGGTCAATGTTTTGACTTTTATTGTGCATACTCGTTTGCTAATTGCTCTTGAGCTTTATTATTTTTGTTGTTTGTGAGTATAAGGCTTTATATATACATTCCCTAAGATTGGTGATTGAGAGGTCAGGGAGGAAGGTTGAGAGGGAAGGAAGTGAATGATGGATGTCAGTAAACACTCCCCCCTTCCTTGGGTAGATCATACCTTTTGGAATGATGTCGTCACCCTTTGAAACCAGTTGTTCCAAGTTGTTATAGATGAAGGCTTTAACCAATAGTTTTTGACCGCCCTATGTGTTTCATCTTGTTGCAAGAGTGGTAAAGTACTCTCCCATGATTTTATTTGCAACATTGTTGTAGGTGGTGAACTTACAACGGGAGGTGCAAACTCTTTCTTTCTTGTATGGATATGTACAATGGTAGGTGGAGGTTTTGTCGAAGCTTCTATTTCCTTATAAGAACTACACAAAGAGCAAGAAGCTTCATTTGATTTCCCTGTTCCTGAGCTAGGTGGAACAAATCGTTCTCTCTTTGGTACCCAAACTAGCTCTAGAGCAAGTGTGTAGCATTCTGTGATTTTTTCCTTTCCGCGATCTTCAATTTGTTGTGGAGCCACAGGATTGAGCTCACATAGGCCCGGTGACAAGTAAGAGCACAATTTACGTTTTGGCACCCAGATTTGATCATTTCCTTGATAGTAGCCTTGGGCTTCCAATAGTCGTTTAGGAATCCACCGCCACGTTTCCTTACATTTTTTGGGGTGAGTGGGACATTTCTTACAAGGCTCCTATTTTTTAGCACTAGCTATGGTCACTAAAGAAGCTTTAGGGACCCACTTGTATGTTTTCTTTGTTATATGAGGATGAGTCTTGTCAGAAGCTATATGCATTGCTTCTACCATATTTAAGCGTACGAGTGGTGGCATTTCATCCCCCTCAGGTGTTACCCAAGTCGTCCCCCTATTTTCCGAAGTGTCTATGGTTGCTGCTAGGTGGACCCAATCCACATTGTCCGACTCAGTCATCCCAAGTAGTACATCCATATATGGAGAATCTTCCCCAACATCAGTGTCTGCTTTACACGTGTAACAACACCGCAATGGGGCCGAGTGAACTGTGGTGTTAGATCTATGATTAATTATAAACCTGTTTCTTAAGGGATGTGCTCAACCAGTTACAAGATCTACTCGAGTAACAGAATCTTGGAACTGCAAGTAGACATGGTTTTTAGACGAGTCATGCACCATTTTTGCTTCCCTCATGAAAGGACGTCCTAAGATCATCTCCGATGCCATAGTGTGTTTGGATAAATCCATAACAATGAAGGTAACTCTTATTTTATGTCCAAAGTCCTCGATCTTGAGATATTCTAGCATCCCAATAGGTTTAACAATAGAACCATTGGTCATCTTCACTACTATGGTTGTGGTCACAAGATGAGGTCTTCCCATAGTTTCCCATCAATTTTTAGTCACAATGCTAACCCCAGCTCCACCATCAAGGATTCCCTTCATAGTTAATCCCTTAGTAGTGATTGGTATGGTCGCATTGGATTCAACACCGTCAAAGTATTTTCCCAACTTGTTAATAGGTATTTCTATAACAAGGTTCTCATCTAGGTTGGGTTGTGGATCTAAGTGTTTCTCCTCTATTGGCATCTCCCCAGCTCCATCCATCTGTGCAAATTGTGGTAGCCCAAACTTCAATTCTCCATTGAGGAAGGCTCGAAGAGCTGAGACTAGCTCAGGGTATTTATATAGTTTGGACATGATGGTGGTTCTAACTTCTAAAGACATGAAATCCATCAATTTGGCAATGTTTAACGGCACCTTTTGGACTTCAGTCCCTTGACGTGGGGAAGATGGGATCTCCATTTCTTCAATAGAATCAAGTAGTCCCTCTGTAAATATTCTTTCCATCAAGAAGTGAGTACGCCCACTTTCCCATGACTTTAGGTCACTTTCTTCTTGGATGACACTAGGTATGGCTAAGGATCTATGGACTTGGTGAAGTTGTTGTTGCATAGGGAACACGGTGTCTGTAATCTGGATCTGCCTAGGTTCTAGTTTTAGATCCCTTTGGGTATCTTCTACCAAACTCCTTAATTGCTTGACTCGCTCAATCTCCTCTGTAGGGTTTGGATAAGTTCCTATCTTTTTCTTGGATCCTGGCCATTGTGGCTCATGAAGATCTTCCTTCTTGGTTTCTATCTTAGTGGTCGTTTTGGTCTCCATGGTTTCACTTGAATCAGAATCCTCTTCAATGTCGTTCATATATACGGGGTCATCACCAGTCCCTATGTTGGTCTTTGAACTGGGGTCATACTTCACTGCTTTTTGCAATCTCTTCCTTTGTGTTTTCTTCTTTTTCTCAGATTGGGCAATTGATGCCGTGTCTCTTTCCTCAAGAATATAATTTTGTTTTTGGAGCATTGATAGTGTGATTACGTTTACTGGTACCGCAGGTGTACTTTGTAATGGCTCCTTGGTAACTTCAATCAAGTTTAATAGCGTGATCTTTGGTGCATTTGGATTATTTGGACATTGGGCAATCAAATGATCTATGCCACATCGATTACACATGAGTATCGGCATTGTAGACGTGATCGCTTGATTGGTTTGCATTAGTGTGGCATTCTTTTGTAGCCTAATAGGATACTCGGCCACACGATGTGGACCTCCACACTCATAGCATTGAAGAGGTGGTCTCTTAGCAGTGTAATTGATATTTTGGCCTCTTGCTGCAAGAGTAGCTACTTGATAGACAGGTTTGACTTGTCCCCAATATTCCTCCATGTAGTATTGTGGAATTTCTTCAAGCACATCCATCCCATAGGCAATATTAGGGTCCATATCTTCCTCACAGTCTTCGAAACAAGCAATAGATGACTCACAACCCACTTGATTCACAGAAGTGATTCTCGGATGTGGTGGTTGCGGTCCTAGCACTGGAGGTGGTAAGGGTGTTGTTTGAACAACATTTTGGGCCCTAGGAACCATGTGTTGTGACGTTTGTTCAAGAGGTGGGTCCGGCATCAATGCAGGCACTTGAGGTGTGTCTGTCCATGCTAAGGTTGGTCTACTGGCCATCGCGCGCTTAAATACTATGCAATCCTTAGCTTGATGACCATACCTCCCACAGGCATTGCAATATCCATTGAATTTTACTCTAAAAGTAGGGCATTCACTGGTACTATGTGGTCCATAGCATACTGAGCACCATTGTTGCTCCCTTCTTGGATACATATGATTGTTTTGCGGAGCATGATTGTCTGTAAGACTCTCTTGAATAGCCTTGGTGAGATCTGCTAAAGTGATTTCAGATATCTTTGGCTCCTTAGCAATAGGCTTTAGGGTCATTGGTTGATGCCTTGATGCTTGTGAGCTAATAGATTTAGGCTCAACAGACACTCTTTCTCCTTGAATCATTAAATTATCCTCCAATTGGATCGCATTGGTGGTGACTGCTTTCCAAGTGGTAATACCTCTAATGACTAGGCCATTGTAGATATCCTCATGTCGTAATCTCCTAATGAATCTATCAAGAAATTGCTTATTATTGAAGTGCTCATTTGGATTACAATGAGAATTCAAATGCTTCAAGCGACTAATAAAGTCTCTCACCAACTCTCCTTCCTCTCGTTGGGCTTTCTGGAGCTGAGAGGCTACACCCCAAAGTACTCCCTCTCATATGTATTCTTTCAAGAACAGTCTCCCAAGAGTAGGATAAATCATTTTTTCTTCCACCCTTAGGGTTCTATACCAATCCCCAGCCTTCCCACTTAAGGCTAGGCTTAAAGCATTACTCTTATGCAGGTCATTGTGTTCTCCTAGAGAGTCACATATTTGTTCAAACACTTCGATATGCTTTCTCACATCTCCGTCTCCTTTTTTGTGTGAGCTTGGCTATTTGTACTGCTTTACTTCTAGGTTCTCTATCAGGCGTGTTACACATATTCTCAGCAACAGATTGACCGACAGCTTGAGCAAATGTTGCCAAGTCACCTAAGTGAGCAGGCACCGTGGGTGAAGGCACTCCAGAGACTACATGTGGAGTAGGTATTGGCATTGACCTTGGCGCATAGGAAGCCCTTGGGTTCCACGTTGGATATGATGTTGTGCCATGTGGTGGCCCAAAGTTCATATGTGTGGCCCTAGGCATAGCAGACGTCAGATGTGACATGTTAATGCTAGCCGGTATAGTCCCATGGAAATAAGAACTTGGGTGTTGTGGTTGTGGCGCATAGGTTGTTGAAACAATGGGAGGGGTAGGGACTACATGAGTACGAGGACCATGGGTGTATACGATCAGTACACACTTGTAGGTATTGTTTCATGCATTGAGCTACCATGCAACGATGCTTTACTAACAAATGAGGTCCATGGCGTGTTTCTCAGCATGCCCATCATTGGGGTAGGCATGGTAGCCGTGGTGTCATCAAGGGAAAGATGAGCTAGACTTGGAAAGGTAAAGCTATCACTTGTGGGCTCATATTGCACTAAGACCCCTGGCGAAACAACATATGGAGGATTCATCGGACTTACCGAGGGAGTCTCCATTTGCGATAAGGTCGGTTGTTTAGCCTCTCCAGTATTGAAGAATCTCATGAGACTCGTTGAAGGCATGTTGATCTCCTTGTTCTGTCTCTTTAACTCAATAACCCTATGGATGACCTCACAAACTCTTTGATGTTGATCCTCCACACTAGTAGCACCCATTGTGGATTGTAGGGCATCTAACCAACCCACGTGATAGGTGTGACCTGTGTATAGGTTGGTTAGAGTTTCCGTGTGTAGTTCGTACTCCCAATTCTCATTTAAGAATGCTCCATCTAGGATTGAGGTGCTAGGGGTGTCCTTTGAGCTAGATGCAATGTTGCTTTCTAGGGGTTGGCCCTTAGTGGTTGCTAAATCAGGAGCACTCGATTGCTCTCTTAGCAAAGATATTGACATAGGGGCTTTCACTTTTAACTCTCCTCGTTGCTTGCCTTGCGTAATCTCTCGACTTTGTTTTCCCTAGCCAATGATATTACCGCTCAACCTCTTGCACTTTGGCAAGGCTTCGACCATCAAGTAATATAACCTCAAAAAGAAATAACTCTGAAGAGTCAGAGGGTGCGGTGAATGGAGTATTCAAGTGCACACTCTCTAAGGCATAGGGTCTACGTTGGTCATGAATGGCGAATTTACTTCCCCACCCCCCTCATTTACATCATTAGCTTCATGTTTGGAGCAAGTGGCTCTACTAAAGGTTTCCTTCAAGCGGCTAAGCATGCTCGGCCCGGACCGTGGGCCCATGGCATGCATGCCTTGGCTTGAGCTATCAGGATTAGGCATTGGGAAACCCTCCATGATGTCATAGTCAAAGGAAGAGTCACTAGCCGCTATGTTCGGGTCTTAGTTTGTACTACCTTGGGTCCCCGCTCAGGGCCCAGAACCTAAGGTAGGTGGATATTGAGAACTCGTGTAAGTCGAAATTCTCTCTAGTTGCTCCATCTCTAGCACACAAACAGAGCACAGATGCATGTGCCTTTGGCACCCTACAAGCGTCGGCGAATAACTTCAAAGGTTAACCGCTTACTTTTTTAGGCGTCCGTTTTTACTCTTTTTTATATATTTTTTCATGTTTTTTAATGATCGGTTTTTTTATTAAAGTGTGTGATAGCTCAAAACGTGTGTATCACTCAAAGGGTCGCGGTGTGCTTTACAGCACAATGTTCGGTCATCTGAAGCTCCGTTGGTCCTCAAAAAAGTCGATTTTTAGCAACGTGTGAAGCTAAAATACGTAATTTTAAAGGACGACTGAGGCCTGAGCCTGAGCATGAGCTTGGACTTGAGTCTCGGCTTGGGTTTGGGAGATATTCCCGATCCTAGTCCTACCTTTAAATTTTTTTAATTTTTTTAAAAAAATTATTATTTTTATTTATTTTTATTTTTTTGGGATAAGGTCGCCACGGCCCGTGCGCGAGTACACACACACTCTACCTACCTCCTTACAACTAATACACCTACTATTACACGCTAGCACACTTCATTAGCTCTAACAGATCTACTTTCTACTTATTGTACTTTACATTACAGTGAACTAACAACCTTAATACTAACACCTTATCACAGAGAAAACACAGTACCTTTCAAAACTTCATTAACAAAGAAATACACAGTAGCAAAACAAAATCCTTCTTCTCAACACACACACCTTCCTTCCCTACCTTTCCTACAATTGAAATTGCACCACAAAGAAGCACAGAGTGCTACGCGAGCTTAGTGTAAGGCGTTCCCCAACAATGCCACCAAAAATTTGCACGTATGTCGCATATGTCAATGCAAGGAACTTGACAATACACTGTGTGCGAGCCACAGATGGCTCCAAGCACGCAACTAGGCTAAACTAGTAAGCTCAAAGAAGACGATGGTGTGTCGCTCACCGCTCTACGCTTGCTGTCGTGGAGGATTCCTCGCCACGAAGAAGAGGGAGATTCAGCTACTCCGCACTCAACCGCCTCGCCGCCGTCGTGTCGCCGCAATCCTCGATCGCTCTCTCTCTCTCTCTCTCTCTCTCTCTCTCTCTCTCACACACACACACACACACACACACACACGCACGTGCATACACACACACACACACACAAGGAGATAAATAAGAAGAAGATGGAGATGGAGAAAGAGCACTCTTCAATTGCACAAATGAGAGAATGAGTGAATTTTAGGTTTATTTGACTTTTATATGAGCTCCCCCCATTCACACTTGGGTGCCCATGCTTAGCCAACTAATCCCTTGAATGTACACCAAAAATGTGCAGGTATGTCGCACGTGTCAATGCAAGGAACTTGCCGATACACTGTGTGCGAGCCACAAATGGCTCCAAGCATACAACTAGCCTAAATGAGTAAGCTCAAAGATGGCGATGGTGTGTCACTCACCACTCTACGCTTGTTGCCGTGGAGGATTCCTCGCCGCCAAGAAGAAGGAGCCGCCGTTACGCCGCTCTCAACCGCTTTGATGCCGTCGTACCGTCGTCACAATGCTCTCTCTCTCTCTCTCTCTCTCTCTCTCTCTCTCTCTCTCTCTCTCTCTCTCTCTCTCTCTCTCTCTCTCGCATGCACACACACACAAAGAGGTGAAGAAGAAGAAGATGGAGATGGAGCAAGAGCACTCTTCAATTGCACAAATCAGGGAATGAGTGAATTTTAGGTTTAGTTGGCTTTTATATGAGCTCGCCCCATTCACACTTGGGCACCCATGCTTAGCCAACTAATCCCTTGAATGTCCCAGTTAGAGTGCGCCTCTCATCGGCGATCACTCTTACCCTTTTCCTATTAGACCGACAAGCTCGGTACCTGACTCTACTAAATAAATAATACAGCATCCGTCGTACGTGATAGGAATGTGTGTGAGGGTTAATAGATTCATACATGATTTTCTCACGAAGGGAGTGGGTAACACGTAGTCTATTTCCATGGAGAAGATAACCATCCTGCAAGGTGAATGGTTCCTCTTTCTTCCCCAAAGCAAGGACTGACATTATGTCTTTAAAGTCAGGGTCAATAGCATACTCATATATCATAGAAGATAGATCATTGTGAGTTGCTATTGACACAGCATTAACTTTTGGTCGTCGTGAAAGTGCATCAGCCACTTGATTGTGTTTACCAGCAATGTGAGCAATGTGGAAATTAAATTGTGAAAGAAAATTTTCCCACCTCATTTGTTTGTCGGAAAGCTTTGTTTGCATCATGAAGTACTTGAGACTTTGATGGTCTGTTCATAAAATGAATGGAGTTCCCAATAGATAGTGCTTCCATGTGTCTAGGGCATGTAGAAGAGCTAACAGCTCTTTCTTATAAATGCCTAAGACCCGTTCATCCGTGTTGAGCCTTCGGCTCTCATATGCTATGGCATGCCTTTCTTGAAGCAAGACTGCTCCAAGGCAATCAAGCATCACATTGGACCTCAAATGGCTTTAAGAGATCAGGAAGCATAAGAATTGGTTGGGAGGTAAGCTTCTCTTTGAGCTTGTCAAAAGCACTTTGCTCCTTAGCAGTCCACGAATACTTAACGTTTTTCTTTGTTAAGTCATGTAATGGTCCTGCTATTTGAGAAAATTTTGCTATGAAGTGTCTAGTGTATGCACACATACCAATAAAGCTTCTTAGCTCATGTAGATTCCTTGGATTAGACCATGCTTTTATTACCTCCAACTTTGATGGATCCATACGGATACCATCTTGAGAGATAATATGACCTAAGTATTGAATCTCTTGAAGGAAAAATTCGCTTTTCTTTTGATTGAGAAAAATTTTATTCTCCCTTAATGCTTGAAAAATCACTTGGAGATGTTGCTTGTGTTCCTCCAAGGAATTGGAGTAGATGATGATATCATCAAAGAACACTCTAGTGAATTTGCGGTAGGGTCTAAAAATTTTCTCCATTAATCGATTGAATGTAGCTGGTGCATTAGTCAAGCCAAAAGGCATGACTAGATATTCATAAAAACCAAACGTTGTACAGGACGCGGTCTTTAGGATATCTTCATTCACTATCCTTATTTGATGGTAGCCACTTTTAAGGTTAATCCTATTGAAGTAGGTAGAGCCTTGTAGCTTATCAAACAGATCTTCTACCCGAGGTACGGGAAATCTGCTTTTGATAGTGATATGGTTTAGTGCACCATAGTCCACACACATGCGGTATGTACCATCTTTATTTTTCACTAAAAGGATTGGAGAGCAAAAGGGAGAGGAGCTAGGCCTCACCATTCCTTTGTCTACCAATTCTTGTACTTGCCTCATGATCTCCTCTTGTTGAGCTTATGAAACTCGATAGGGAGGTTTGTTAGGCAATGACATTCCTGATAGGAGTTCAATTTGATGGTCAGCATCCCCTCGTTTTGGAGGTAAGTTCATAGGGATATCATCAATGAACACATCTTGGAATCCTTTTAGAAAGTTAGACAAGTCTAACTCTTCTTGATGCCTATCATTCACCTTTCATGAAACATTATGACCTTTTAGGGATTCTTTGACAAAAATCATGTACACAAAAATTGAGCTTTTCATTGATTTATCAAGGGCGAGAGGATTTACAAGTGGTATAGTACAACCAAACTCATTAGCATCTATATACATATTCTTTCTCTTGTAAGAGAAGTAGATTCTCTTTTTAGGGAACTTCATGTTGGCAGCCATGGGATTGAACCATGGTACCCCTAGGATAGCATCCTCATGTTGGAAAGGAGAGATAAAGAAGTCTTCTTTGTCGACATAGCTTTGGACATGAAGCCTCAACTTCCCAATCAAGGGAGTAACGGAGGCTTGCTGTCCCTTGAAAGCGGCATCAGGAGTTACAACATCTCCCATCTCAAAAGCTTGAATGCCAACTTGGTGGCCAACTCCATTGATATGAAGTTGAGAGTAGAACCAGGGTCAAACAAGATGAAGGCATCATGCTCCCTTACCTTTCCCCAAGCATAGGAGAGAGGTGATCCTTTGCAATGAGTATCCTCTTTTGTGTCTAATGCAGGTATGGATGATGAGGAGTTTCTTTCTTCTTTGTCACCCCAGCAGAGACAGTGGTACATGGAGCGTCATCGCTCTGGCACACCATCGCGCGTTCCTACTCCATCCGTATCTCCCTCTGTTTTGGAGTCCTCAGCGCGCTCCAAAGCTTCGGTGTCGACGAGACGATCTTCACACTCGTCTAGGCACCGGCGCTCTAGTGGTGGCAGTGGCGGTTGTTGTGGGGATGGTTTTGAGCGTGCAGTCAGTTTGGTTGCTGGTTTTGTAGCCGTTTTACTGACGAAACTCTATCCAAGTTAATGAAAATCTATATTTTCATTTACATGATTTTTGTTAGAAATTCTGTAAATGAATTTAATGTTTCAACCAGTAATAATAAAAAAAGATGGGAATTAAGAGAAATTAGAGTTGTCTAAATTCCTAAATGGATTCCAAAATGTTTTTATTAATGATATTCCCATGAGCTATCTCCACAATGAGGGGACAATGGCCATGCAATGGAGTTTATTGCAAACACCTGTAAATCTAGTACACAAATACCTGCTCTAAATGTGACTGCCAAAAAACATGCTCAAGACATACATTGCCGAGCTCAAAATGCAATCACATTAGTATCTTTGAGCATCAAACCACATAAGGCATACATCATATCCTCCCACCTGTGAGGAAACTTGCAGCAAATACCACTCTCACATCTGAGAGCAATCCATGTGTGGAATCCTCGACACACAATAAACAACTACTTTTGCAAAACATTCAGCACTCAGAATTTTAAAATTCTGATATGACAACGCGTTCGGAGTGTGCCAAAACCCCAAGTTAGACTCCTGGATCACATGTATCCGAGTCCAGGTGTGAAAGATATGCCAAAAACCTCCGTTTTGGTCCAAAAATGCAGCATAAACTGCCAAAAGCGGGCTGAAAAATGAAGCTCCTGAACTGTAGCTCAAATGAGGTTTTTGATGGCTCAAATGGCTTTGAAAGGGGGGTAAAACGTTAGGACACCAGGTGAAAATTCTCTCGAAAAGCTGAATTTTCCGATGCCGAAGTCGAAACCCTGTTTGCACTCTTAAAAGTGTGTGCGCGCGCGGAAGCGATTTCGGGAATGAAACCAGCTCTGATACCAATTGTGAGTACGCGGATTCGATGGGCGTGCGCTGAGAGTGCGAAGGGGGGGGGGGGAGAGAGAGAGAGAGAGAGAGAGAGAGAGAGAGAGAGAGAGAGAGAGAGAGAGAGAGAGAGAGAGAGAGAGAGAGAGAGAGAGAGAGAGAGAGAGAGAGAGAGAGAGAGCATGACACAGGATGTGGGGTGGAGCTCCCAAATCTCACTGTGTGAGCACCATGTGAGAATGTGAGTGAGAGCTCCTTATTCTTTGTATGTATAAAGAATAAGGAGATGAATGTCGGCAGCTGGACACTGGCCGACGGACATGGGCAAAGCACAGTGAGGCACACCGCCTTTACCTAACACACTGTACCTCTCATAACCTGCCACACTGAGTCCAAGGTCTGATCGATGAATTGAAGAGGATATGGGTTCTTCTTAGTGGATGCATTTAAGGGTTTAAAATCTACACAAATCCTCCACTTTCCATCCTTCTTTGGACTGACTACTACTGGACTCACCCATTCTGTGGTTTCCACTGGGACTATGAACCCTGCCTTCAATAACTTGTCTACCTCTTTCCTCAAGGCTTCCATCTACTCTTGACCCATCCTTCTTAGCCTTTGCCGCATTGGCTTAGCACCTTCCTTCAGTTCTATATGCATCTCTTCTCCCTTGAACCCTCTAATCTCTTCATATGAAGTAATGAACAAATCAGGAAAACTAGCCAGCATGTGCAAATATATCTCCTTCTCCATAGCTGAGAGGTCTCCACTGATCATCTGTGTCATCAATTCCTGCTTCTTTGACAATTCAACCTTGGTTTGCATCAGCCCTTCAATCACTTCATAAGGCCCTTCACTTTCATCTTCAACCTCATTTGCAAATGCGAGTAAACCAGACTCCTAGATTTTTTTGTCTATCAAAAGAAATGCAACATCAACATCCTCATCACTGCTGGTAGTACTATCATTGTCCTTGTCAGACACTGTGGAATAGTCTTCATCACTAGACTCATCCTCATCTTCATAAAGCTCCTCCAATCATGCCCTTGTGTCCATAGTATATAGCTTCTTGGCACTTGTCTTGCCATAGAGGCTAATCGTACCATGTCACCAATCTTGAACAGCTCCCACTGCAAGTAACCATGGGTGCCCAGTATAATAGGATATGCTCTCAACCCCGCTGGCATCATATGAAAATCAACCACTACCTTTGCATCATACACCTCCACTTCTAAGATCTTTACAACACCCAAAAATTTTACTTTTTGATGGTTTGCCAATCTGATCCGAAAACTTGACACCCCAGTCACTGTAAGACCCATCTTCTCAACGCATGAGTGTGTTATGATACATATTTAGGCTCCACCATCAACATAACCTTGTCCTAGATTTTTTCTTTTGTGCCACACGTCTACTATTGGGCAAATGTCTGGTAGCTTGTCCATTGCCAACACCTTTACTGAACCTCTCTCTGGCTCTTTCTCCATTGGGTTAACCATCCTCTTCCACTATCACTTTAGCTTAGGCACCATCTCTATAAGCTGCCCAAAAGTAACATCTGCCTTCTTGCTTGTCAAATCCTCCTTCAAGTCATAGCTTAATTGCCCATCCCCTAGTGGAAAATATAAAAGATGAAACTTGCGACGAGCCCTCCTTTTCCTCTTAGCCTTGACATCCTCGCCTTCATGGCTCTTTCCCTGCTTCTTACTAGGACCTGGGGCACTTCTTCCTTCCTTGTCCTCTGTGGTCCTCTTCCCAATAGGCATCACTAATGTATCCTCCAGCTTTGCTGCCTTCTCCAAGGTGACCACACTTATCACTTTTTTCTTTCCTTTTTCCTCTTGGGTTAATCCATTGGTTCCTTCTTCCCCTTGAATTTCAATGCCATAATCATTTGACCTAGTTAGCGCCTGCCTAGGCAATGGATACATGTCTCCCCCCATCCTTGGTGGCTTATCAAATTGCGGGCTAATGTGTCCCAACTCTCCACAATTATAACATGTGGGCGTCTGCCTCCAGAATCTACCATTGCTTTGTTCAACACCATTCTTGGGTCTTTCTTCACCTCCTAGCTGATTTGCAAGGCTGATTTTCAAACCTCCCCCGACCTCGATTATTTTCCACATTACCTAGCATGTTGAGGCTGAGATTCTTCATTAAATCTACCACTTGCCTCATGTCTTGCCTTAGCCCATCATCTTGCACTACTGTAGTGGCCATTGCTGGCATAACTTGAGGAGTAACAAAAAGTATTGGTTCATGATGAGCCCCTAGCATGTGACCTTGCAAAGACTCCATAGGCTGAAACTCAGACCTCCTAGGCAAAGACTCTACTCCTAGCTAACTCATTTTCCTCAGCTTCCACTCTTTGTTCCTTGCCACCTCCAATGCATCTTCATATTTTCTAGGCTTCTTTAGTTCCACTCTCCAATGTATATTCTCCCAAAGACCAACCAAGAATCTGTCCTTCTTCATCATGTCAGGTGGGGGTACTTGTGGTGTTAAGGCCTTGCACATCCGCTCCCATGCCAATGAGAACTTACGTATGTACGCATCTACTGGCTCACCTTCCTTTTGCACCAAACCTTGTACTTCTTGCCACACTTTGTCAGGATCTTTTGTCTTCACAAACTCCACTTCCAATCCATGCCTTAGATTGTCCCAAATCAATCTTACAGGTGGATCAGCCACACGCAACTCCTCTTCAAATGCTTTGTACCAAACTCATGCTTCACTCTTCAAACAGATCTGGAGAAGACATAACATCTGTGCAGGATCATGAATCTGATTGCTAATGCAGGCAACCTCCATCTTTTCCAAAAAGTCTTCCACATCTTCATCACTTCTTCCATGAAATTCCGGATAAGAGAAAGCCATGGCTACCCAAGTTTTGATTCTTTGAGAACCCCTTCTAACACAAGTGTAAGAACCCAAAACTTTTCACAGACTCAATCCCCAAAAACTTCAATGGAGCTTGTCTTTAGATAAGGACAAACACATGCACATCAAATGAGTTTTCCTAGTTAATCATCGGAATTACAACAAGCAAAGGGCATTCCAGTATCTCTCTTAATCTTCTTGGCCAGAACATAAAGACTATGTGTTGCTGGAAAAAAAAATTCCTGGACACGTGAACATTTATTTGGATTCTTTGTGTTAAAATGAAAAGGAGTGAATTGAGGTCCGTTTTGATCATCCATTAAAGCCAACCATGCAGCTCCCAAGAAGGCACATCTTACTTATCCTCTAATTTTGCCAGAATTTTAGCAACATAACAGCATAAATGGCTTAAAAGACCAAAAACCAGCCATCACAACTGGGAAAAATTTTGCCAGAGTTTCCCCAGAAGTAGAACAATAAGAATTCAAAATATAGACTGTATATGTACGTATAACCTGCCAAAAATAGAACTCGAGCATCAAGTAGGAATCACTAGTACATACCCTATGGCGAGGTCACAAAAAGGGTGCTCCAGCCACCTGTATCACCGAAAGGATCTCACATTTGAGAATCCCCCAGCTCAATACAACCTCACGCTATCGACCCTCTCACGAAAGCTTATGCAAATCTTGTAAAGTCAAGTCTCAGAAATGACTATCTTCCAGATCAAGTCTCAGAAATGGTTGGGACTACCAAATAAAACCAAGTGTGGGTCCACAAAGGCGTACAATGGCAATATCCATGAGTAACGTATAGTACAAGACAATGCACTCAAACAGGCGCCAATTGATGCACACCCATGGCAACTGCAAGTGACTCCCACTTGCCAATATATCACTCTACTCCAGCTACCTGTACCTGTGTGAATCACTTGTACCTATACCTGTCCCTGTAACCTGTAACCTGTAACCTGTAAGCTGTAACATGTGATCTGCAACCTGTAATCCCGAAGCTAAAGGTACTCAAAGAAGATCCTCCGTGGGGGCGCCAAAAGAATATGAGTGGGATGGAAAAACACACAATGCCTCTATAATGACCCGAGACACACTCTTGGGATGATACACACACACACACTATGGGGCACCACTCGGCTTACACAACCCGCCTGACCAAGACAGGAACCACACAGATGGAGTGAGAAGAGAGAGATTTCCCACTTGCCCACTCAACACTCACACATACACACTCACACACACGCACTATCAATTCAACTCAAAGAGGAAAATTTCTATTGTTTAGACTCAATGAAGCTCATCCTAACACCAAGGGGACAAATAGTTTACACAGTATTGAGGAAATACACCAGATACAACCACAAAGTTAAGCAAAGGCTTTACTCACTGGAGAAGATTACACAGAAAAATAGCAAAAAATCTATGAGGAATTTGGCAAAATGGACAGTGCCATTGCATCCGAAACGGCCAAAACCCCACCCTACAATGTCACTGTGCTCAAATCTGACCTCGGATGAGTTGTTTAGGGCCAAAAAATACTCCAAAATGAGCAAAAATTGAGCTGCGGGTATTGCTCCTCTTCTCCACGTTTTTTCTGGTCTTTCTCTCAGTTTTTTCAGTTCCCACACTTAGCTTTATTACTTGGGCACCTTTGGCCTTTTAGTTGACCTCAAACGGACCCCGAACACGGACCCCGAACAGGCCAAAAAGTGGCCTCACAGTGCATAGTTGTCACCCTGCTGCATCCATCCACACACCTGGCACTCAACTTTTTCCAATAATACATCCTGCAACCACGTGAAGTGGCCCCCAAATATAATCGTCATGATGACCTTTCTGCATAATCATCACCAGAAGACGCCCACGTTGTGTCCGTACTTATCCACGTGCAAGTCTTGACCCCATTCGACCTCCTGACGCCACTGGATGCCATCTGACGCACCTGCTTACCTCATGTCCTCAACCCGTGGATAGCTTCCTCAAGAAGTTTTACGCACTACCAACTCCTCATTATTATAGAAAAAACACACTAATACTGGTGACGATGAAAATCGATGCACTATGTACATGTTGTCCTACTTGTACACATGTGAGCCCCATGTAACCACTTGTGTGTTTATAGTTTTGTGGATTTTGGATGTGTGTACATGAAGGAATGTGTTCATTATTCCCTAATTTGTCACCGTATCTTGCCAATTGTGTGTTTACAACTCTAATTTCACACTAACCCCTTTATAATTTGACTAATTATGCTAACTTACACTAATTTGCTACCAAGGATTGGAGCTTTCAACCGTTCAATCGATTTTCATTGGAAAGATAATCAAGGTGGTATTCTCAACCTCCTTAGAATCTAAAGATGTGTAGAATTGTGTAGAGACTCCACAATGATGCAATGGAATGTCAATGCCATGTTGATGCAATGCAATGTTGATGCTATGGTGCTATGAAATTTTTGAATTGTTCGTTTTCATGCCGTCGTAATGCCAAAATTTTCCAGATTTGGTGGCGTATGAAATTGACAAGTCTCAATTGCTAATTGGTGAATATGTGTTGCTATTTGTGTGCCTAGTTGATCTAATTACATGCTTTTTATATGCTTGAATGGTCAATTGCAAGTGTGTGTGCACTAAAATCAAGTGTGTATGCATTCTAATTGAGTGTGTGTATGCCTAATTTTAGGTGTGTGGACACAATTTTGCCCTTGTTTGTGCACCTAAAATTCAATGTGTGCTTAATGACTTTTCGATTGTGATGATTGATTTGTGTTGTGGTCATGCCCAACTAGAGATTTGTGAAATCACATTGCAATTTCGACAAGATTAACCCTTTTGTGTGCGCACCTAAAGATTGGTAAAAACTGCCAATTATTTGTGTGTGTGTGTGTGTGTGTGTGTGTGTGTGTGTGTGTGTGTGTGTGTGTGTGCGCGCGCCAAAAAAGTGTTGAATGTGCATGATTAATTCAATGTTTTGATTGCATATTTAATGTGTATAATGGTTGATTAATGCATTTTTGAGCTCAAAACAGGGATTTAAACACTCCACGTGCGTCAAAATTTGGCCTAATTTTGCCAATTTAATTGTCTAGTTTGGATTTTATTGATCAGATTATTTGGCGATTGAATCGATGTGCTTTGTGTGATTCTATTTGGCTGCACTAATCCCCTATGTGTGGAGACTTTTCAATTGTTTTTTGGTATTTTTTGGATAATTTTTTAAACTTTTTGGTAATTTTTATAAATTTTTGCATTAATTTTTGCTTAATTCCATTAAAAATTTGATATCTTGCGATCTTTATGAGTTGTTTTGAATGTGTGTTTACGGCTAAATTTTGAGCGTTTTACTCTTTTCGGGGGCCGGATTTATGATTTTATCGAATTTGGTGTTTTCGATAAAAAGTGCTATTTTTGGTGTGCTTTTTGTGTGTCGAAAGTGTTCGATTGTGATTGTCCGTCATTTTCTAAGATTTTTTTGGAACTTTTTGATAATTTTTTGGGATTTTCGATCTATTTTTGGCATTTTTGGACAATTGAAAATAAATAATAAGAAAAATAATTTTCGAGCTCGACGCCCGTGTCTTGCTGCACATAAACTTTCTTTGTTGGTGGATAGATCTTTTACGGTCTGCTCGGATAGTTTTCGTCGACATCAAAATACTCTTCTTCTTCTTCTCTCTCTGCGTGAACACCCTCCACACAACTCTCTCTCTCTCTCTCTCTTTCCCTCTCTCTCCTGCCCCCTCCCACTAACGCTTATTAATACTCTCTCACTAACTCCCCCTCACTCTCTCTCCACTCATTTACATTATCTCTCTAACTCCCCCTCACTCTCTCTGATTATTTACAACCTCTCTCCTCTCTCTCTCTCTCTCTCTCTCTCTCTCTCTCTCTCTCTCTCTCTCTCTCTCTCTCTCTCTCTCTCTCTCTCTCTCTCTCTCTCTCTCTCTCTAACGTGGACCACAGACTCTCGCTGACATCTCTCTCTCCCTCCTTGTCGTATGCCCCACTGCACACGCGGATTTCCCTGCCTTTCGGCACAACCCAACTCTCTCTCTCTCTCTCTCTCTCTCTCTCTCTCTCTCTCTCTCTCTCTCTCTCTCTCTCTCTCTCTCTCTCTCTCTCTCTCTCTCCGCTGTTGTGCGCCAGACTGCTACGTCAGCAGTGCAGTCTTTGTGGCCATCACACGCCCAAGCCTACTCTCCCTGCTATGCGCCTTCAACCTCGCTGGTCAGCCCCACCTCCATCGCCCCTGCATTCAGCGCTACTCAACCCCCCACCTGCAGCATACAGGTAAGCAAGGCATTAATTTATTTAATTATTGAAAAAACAAAAAACAATAACAATAACAATAAGAAGGTTTTTTCAAAAAATCAAAAAAAGGGTTTTGAAAAGTTACATTAGAAAAATAAAAATAGTACATATATATATATATATATATATATATATCATATAAAGACTAAAAAAGCATAAAAAAGAATAAAAAATCAAAAATTAAAAAAAAATCAAAACAAGGTTTAGAAAAAGAAAAGAAAAACTCACCAAAACACTTATAAAAAATATTTAAAAAATCACAGAGAAATCCCTAAAAATTGTAGAAAATTCATTAAAAAACATTAATTGCCCAAAACACAGATAAATCACAAAAAATGTAGAAAATTCACACACATGTTAGAAAATTACCAAAAAATCGCTTAGAAATAAAAAATCTTTCGAAAAAATTATAAAAAATCATAAAAATCTCAAAAAATTAGAAAATTCAAAATTTCACCAAAAACTAATATAAATAAAAAGGAAGTCATCGAAAGAGGCAGAAAAGCAAAAAAGCAAAGCCGGAAGAGCCACACAACGAGCAAACTACACAAAAAGTGAGCAAGTCGAAAAAAGCAAAGCCGAAAAAATTACACACCGCAAAGCGAGCCAGAAACAACAGAAAATCATCAGAAGAAATCGGGAAGTGCGAAAAGAGTTGGTGATTATACGAGCCGAGGTCATCACAATTCTAGCCGAGTTCTGGACAGTGTTCCCACAGTTCAGACAAAGAACACCAGGGACTAGAAGTCATTGTGTGCAAATCAAAATTGGCAAGTGTAAGTGATTGCATTGAAAATTGAGCTTCTAATCGAACGAACAGGGACACAAATCACGGTGGATTGCAGATTAAGCTATTCAGAGTCCATATTTTCATTATTTCAAAGGCCTAGATCAATTCTGACACTTTCAAGCTAGAGTTAATTAACTCTTGTGAGTCTAAAGAGCAGTCAACTGCAAAAGTGATTTGACACAAGCAGTTATATCAAGCCGAAGCAGCAAAAATTCTGCTAATCAATACCAAAATCTATTAGGAGATAGTTTTTACAGAACCAGTCAACATAGACTAAAATCAAGCCGAGAATTCAAATACAGCAGAGCAAGCCAGTAGTAGTGGAAACACATGCAACAGAGCAAATTTTACAGCTATATAGCTACATTGGAGATAAAGTCTTATATGTAGATTCAGAAGGCCATAGATACTTGATGAGCAGCAAAAGCAGCACAGGAGCCAAGATCCTATTGATTAGAGAGAACTCCCAGATGTTCACAGACTTCAGTGGAGCCAGGTATTGTAAGCTCAAAGATGAAGTGCAGATACAAATTCAAAAAATCAACCCAAATTTTTATCCAAAGCAAAACATATAGTTGGTGCATATGCAATCAGGGTCATTGTACATGGATTACAGTGGTCATCTCTATAGTCGAGAGCCAGAATTGCAAGATCCAACAAATCAACCAATAGAAGCCAATCTAATACCCAATCGAGAAGCTCATTCTAAAAGAGACAATGTATGTAAATAAATTCTTGGCTTGGATCTTTTTTGTTGAGAAACCTTTGTTCACACGGGCTCACAGCAACCTGCAAGTTCATCAATGATCATAACTCAAGAAAGTTCCTAATTGGGGTGTTTCTTCCTCTTCCTCTAGTGTAGCTACGAGATTTCCCTCGATTAGAGGAAGAGCTAGGTGTTAGAAAAGAAGTAAAAGAGTTGGGAGTAGTAAGAGAATTGGGTCTTTTGAGTGAAGGGAAGTCATCCTCATCAATACAAGGCTTAAGTAGGCTAGTGATGATCTTAACTCCTTTGTAATTAGCATAAGTGGTGATATAAATCCTAGGTTCATCATACTTTAGTTCCTTCAAGATATCCAACATTAGCCCACGAAAGATGTTAAAAGCAATTTGGGTAATTACTATCTGTTTAGCTTGGCCGCCTAACCAAGAACGAATAAGGGAGAGATGAAAGTCCACCGGTTTTTCAGGGAAGAGTAGGTCTAGATGGTTGAGAATAAACCAAATGGCATGATCAAACCACATGATGCTAGATTCGCATGAAGCTTTAGGATCAAGAAATTTGCAGGCATATTTGACATAAGGTCAAAAAACATTCCAAATGGATTCTGTGTAGAAATTTGGGTTACTTTTAGCAAACTCCATGTTCCCCTTTGTACAAATGTAAAGGCCTGTGTTGGAAGGGCATTTAGAATGATCAATGAGGTTGAGATTGAAGGGGGCTTTTATGAGTTCTCCTTTGTCAAGAATTGTCCACCTTTCAAAATTTTGAGTCTGCAGTCTTCAATAGTAGAGGTAGGGAGATAAGCAAGGTAAAACCCAGGTTTCACTAAGAACAGGTGCTAGAAAGGCTTTGTTAGGTAATACCCAGAGCTGATGGTCCACCCCAAAAGTTTCAATTTCAATCTGCCTAACAGGTAGGAAAGGAAAGACTTTGGAGATTTTTGGTACCATTTCTAAGAGGTTAGAGTCATTTAGGGAGCAAAGATTACTCTGAAATTCCTTGACAGCTTCCAAAGTCGCACTATCTCTACAAAAGATACCACTTGTTTGAGGGATAGTAGCAGTAGCCAGGGTACTGATAAAAGAAGGATTGAGGCCGCAAAGTTTTTTTTAAAATCTAGACAGATCAGTCCCAGAAGATGAGAATAGGCTAAGCTCATGTTGATATTGTATAGAGAGTATAGGACGCTGGGTTATGTACTGGGAAATTAAATTAACGCCATCTTTAGAATCTTTGTCCAAGGTAGCCAAAATCTTGACCCAATCATTAAAAGACAGCATATGCAAGATAGACATCTTCTTGTCTGAGGTAAGAGCCGAGTCATAGATTAGTTGAGAAGCATCCAAGCTGCTAATACATCTAAGGACAAGAGATGTTTCCACAGAGAGGGGTTCAGAGGATAATTCCAAGCCTTGCAAGATAGCAAGGGTCTGCAATATACAAAAAAGTCAGTAAGGCTAAGACTACTTATCGTAGTAAGAAACACAATATTTGGCCTTTCTTGCTAGGAAAGGTCGGGTTCTAACTGCTAGGGCATTTTTTGGAGTATGGTCTTTTAGGTAAAACTTAATCTGCTCTAGAATCTTTGTATGATTCTTCGGGTTGTGTTTTACTTTCATGTGGGTTGTCATTTAAAGTGTTTGTGATCCTGAAAGGAAATATGTAAACATAAATATGATTAGTCTTGTAGACTGGGCTTGTAATCCTTTAACTGGTAAAGCCAAAGACTATGATAGCCGTGATTAGGAGACCAAAAAAATAGTCTATGAGGGACCACCTAACACCAGCCAAATCAAGAGATTATAGATTGTGGGTCCAACTTAGAACTAAGTTTCACAACTAGTTTCTAGAGCCAACATCCCAGTTTCCCCATAAGCATGGAAAAAACCTTATGTTTAGGACGTGTGTGTAGTTGTTTTAACATAAATAATAAGAATTGAACTTTTACATTCAAAAGACAGCTGGCTCTAGAGAAAGGGAACAGATAAGTACGAAAACAACTCAGTCTTAGAATTATCTTTGTACAATGTTTATAAGAATGAAGCCTCATTCCAGTATACAGATATCATAAGTACCCTGCAGTAGGTGTATGTGTAATCAAGTGTGGAAAACCACTATAAGCCAAAAAAACTTTCCAAGATAAGATAGAGTCCTTACCTGCATACATCCAAACAAGACAACAGATATAGTAGCCTTGGATGTGTTTTAGAGGTATCAATGGATTATACCAATTGTTATCCATGTCCATCTTACAAACTTTTTTTAAACTTACAACTTAGTCCAAAGTATTTATATGTAAAAAAAAAAAAGTTCTTCTTTTTTTATAAAAAACCCCAAAGTTTCTAGCAAAAAAATATTATTCTAATTAGAAGGCAATCACCCCTTCTAATCCAAGTGTCTTAATCCCCCATCAATATCTTTATCATTTTTTTTAAAGTTATCTTTCTAGATTAATGAAACTCCACCATATGAAGCTATAAGAGAAGCTTTAGAAAATTCCATTTATAGTTCAAAAAGTAACAAGCTTGTTTATGTTTGCTTAGGTCAGATACAGTTTATGCCCATCATGGTACATGGAATCCAAATCTTCCCCCAGTTTGTATATCACTTACCTTACACATCTCTTAGCATACCAAGTGGCAAGGAGCCCTTGCGGTATCAAGCCAGACCTCAAGTCAAACCATGAAGTTAAAGGAATAAGTGCCATTATTGTTTTAGTTTCTGACTTTACCTGTCCTTGTGAATGCAAAAGTACTGTAATACCTTAACAAGACAACCAATAACGAAATAAGCCCAGTATCTAGAAGCATTCGGGCCAAAACCCTGAAACCAAATAACTAAAAAACAATCCAATATCCGTATGCAACCGGGTCAAGTCCCCCAAATTTACCATAAGCCAGAATAGAGCGCGCATTGTAACCAGTACACCGAGTCTAAAACCAGAAGACACCCGGTGTATACCCACCCTCAATAGAGGTTTCTTTGAATGATTATAGTGTTTAAGCAGCATGGGTATCCACAAAAAACCCCCCAACCATTGTTTAAAAAACCCAATAACATTACACATTTAGGAAAAAACCCCATTAATCAAATTCAAAAGAACCAGTAAATATGCACGATAATCTGCCCATCCCATAGATTTAGTTGCATCAACAATATGTCATGCTATCAACAACAGGGCCGTATATTGCCAAGCCATGCGGTAACAACATACCCCAATACTATATGAATAGTAAAACGTAGAAAAGCGAAAAAAGCACAGAGATGTTATACGCCAGGTCAATCTGAATCGAAACCCATAAGTGAGACCATACATGTGTAATTTATCCAATGTATTTCCAACCTAATCAATGGGCCTTACCAGGCATTAAACGACAGTGATTACCCTAGCCAATTAAAGACAAAACAAAAAAACTTAATAACAAGCTTAATGGCCAACCTGTTTGGTTGGGTAGCAAGTTCCTTGTTCGGTGCAACAAAGAATAAACAAACACACAGTCTTATTACTTACTGCAAGTAAAACACACCAGGCTAAGTGAGGGGCAGAATGAACCCTCACCTCTTTAAAATAGAAAAAGGAGGACCACCACCACTCAAAGCATGTAGCACGCAGATCGCACTCAATAGATCACTCTCGCTCTGGGGAACCGAAACTGAGTAACCACCCTTGATGCAGCCTGCCACCACATTAGGACATAGCTAATCAATGCGCCGCACTGCAAGGTAAGTAATGCCCAAAACATTTTTACCACGTTTTTTTGTTGCCCTTGCAACCGTTATAGCCCTTATAAGGGTTCTAACACACGGTGGACACTAACTTAGGAGTAGTGTATACAGTGGATAAATATAGCCAAAAAGACAACTCTTTAGGGTTTAGTATAGCATTCCTACTGTGTTGAAAATATAAAGGCAAGTGACAAAGTAAGTGCGTGTGTGTGTGTGAGAGAGAGAGAGAGTGTGTGTGTGTGTGTGCGCGCGCGCGCTGGATGAAGCATTAGCTTCATCAATAGTTCAAGTAGCAACCCTAGTAGGTTAAGTATAGATGAGAGTGTAGCTAGATGTAGCTATCATGGTCAGATGTCGTGACCAAGTATGTATGTGTGTGTGTGTGTGCATAGCTACTTTACTTATATAATAAAACATAAATGAACATTTCAGTTCAAAAGACATCTGGCTATAGACAAGTGACAATGATACAGGTGTCTATGGAATTTATTAGTTGTTATCCATGTCGATCTTACAACCTTTTTTAACTTAAAACCAATATCCAATCATTTACTTCTGTGTTTGAAAAAAGTCTCACGATGTAAGTTATTTTTTGTTCTTTTTAAACTTGTAAAAAAAGGTCATTACTCCTTTAAGATACAAGTATGTTAATATAGGCTATAGATAATATTAGTATATATCCATTTTATAATTTACTTTAAAAATAGTTTATTTAAATAACTAAAATTTTGATCGTAAGGCCATCATCCCTTCCAATCCAAGTGTCATAATCCTTGTTTTTGCTCATAAAGTATTTAGTATCTTTTATATCCAAAGGGTTTTGCATGTAAAGGTCCTTTGCAAGAGGCAAACTGTACCAAAAAAAATTGTACCATCCATTCCAAAAAAACCTTAAAACTAATAAGCCATCACGGTGGGGTGTAGTCTATCCAAGTGTAGAAATCAACCAAGTCAAGCCTTGAAACCTACATGCTATTGCATCCATGGCACTAGTTGTGTCCGGAAAAAGAAAACCTTTTAATTTTACTAGGTCAAAAGGAAGGTTTACTACAAAGATAGCAATGGAAAAACCTCCAGCTCATAACCAACGCAACTCAATCAGATCAGTATTACATATTTAGGCTACACCAGATTTCCATGCAGCAAAACAAACAGTTTTACTCCACAACATAATAAGACATTAGACCAATGTGCAGTAACATGAAGCACCCATTAGAATGTTATCGTAACCAAGAAACCAAACATTCATGGTGTAATCACCTACAACCATTATTCTTACCGCCAGTACCTAAAAATTTCATCAAAAACAAACCAAACCCAAAGTTATCCACCTCAAATGGTATACCTTTATCACAATGTACCACCAAGCTCAAAAAACACACCGTATGGTATAGTTACGTTATGTGATAGAAACCACAAAAAACTAGTATGCAATAGCAGTCGCCTGTGCTGGGTTCCAATCAAATCAACCACCAACACATGATGCCAACAAAAAAACCACCAACACATGATGCCAACAAAAAATAAAAAACGTTAATCATTCAAAATATTTCGACTCTGTTCTTTTTTGAAAAACACAGTGTATACATCACATCACCACCCAAGCAAGAGCAGATCCTATGTTTGAAAACCAAAAAAAGGTGAGATAGTTCCGGTAAGGTACCGACTTGAGAAGTACCCCCATGTTCCACCAATTCCATAGCTACACAGCAGACAAGGGAGCAAAGGAAGCCCTCAAAAACACCTCTCTTTCACATACACACACAATACGCAAAGGAAAAGGCTAAGTGGGGGCATAGAGCAACCCTTACCTCATTTAAACAGTGAAGCACTTCTGGTTGATGAACTCAGTAGCACTAGCAAAGAGGATCACTCCACGCTTGGTCGTCAATAGGTTAGAATCCCGACATTTATGCTCCATGCGGCAGTTGCAAGGAAGCTCCAGTGGGACAGGGCTATGGAGCCCCGATGCTCGCATGTATAGCAGAGACAAGCTCTCGAGCGTGAGGCAGGGAGTGGGGCATAAAGTGCATAGATGGCAACAAGTATTAAAGATTTCACATGAATACGCCATGCGTCCCATTTGGAGGTCGATTTTAAAATTACCTATAGTTTTTACCATAGGAGGTCAAGCTCCCTAGTCAAGGGCCTTATTCCATGGAGATTTAGTGGATGCCCTGAGCGGTGAATTTTTTATACATTTATTTTTATTAGAAAGGGTCCCGAACTATGTATACACATGTTTAAATAGAGTATCTACTGAATTCATAATGTGTGGCCATTCAAGGGTCCCGAACTCTGTGAATTGCTATGTATACACATGTTTAAATAGAGTATCTTTTGAATTTATAATGTGTACCCATTCAAGGGTCCACTCCCACGGGGAAAACAATTTAGGAGGTGGTGACTAACTTTTTAGTGGGGTAAAAGATCCCCTATTAACTTGGTGCAGTGTTTTTGACCATATCAGGTGGTGAGAGAGTGTTTGTAAGCTGATCCGATATAGTGAAGAGGTGTAGAGCTTTAGCTATATCAGTACTTAAGTGTGTGTGTGTGTGTGTGTGTGTGTGTGTGTGTGTGTGTGTGTGTGTGTGTGTGTGTGTGTGTGTGTGTGTGTGTGTGTGTGTGTGTGTGTGTGTGTGTGTGTGTGCACGCACGCACGCACGCCCGCCATGTCCCAAGCACCATACATAATGGGTTGGCAGTAGGCCCATTGTGCATGGGCCTACTGCCTAATTAAAGAGATGAGATTAGAGCTGCTGAATTGCAAGCCATGCAACTCATTTTGAGAAATAATCTTGATGATTGTATCAAGTAAGTTACTCCTCCTAAATGCATTAAGGAAAAATTTGTGTATAGAAGCCTAATGTCTTCCCAAGCTAAGAAGCAATTAGAGGAAGAATACAAGATCAAGTAAAGGTGGCTGATGCATGTATTAATAGCTGCTTTATGGGGTCGGTTATTTTTCTTTTTGATGAACTCAAATGAAGAGGTATTCAATAGAACTCTTTTTCATTGGAAGCGGTAGTCACAGCCACCATTACAGGGGTTATGTAGCATAATTGTAAAGTTAAGGAATTGTGCAAAGTGGAAAAGAAACCTGAGGTTGTAGTAAAACCCTTATCGTAAGTCGGCTCAATCTTAAAGCAGTTAGGGTAAATAAGGTTAAACTCAACCAAAAAAGATCTATAGTTGAGGCTTAGGATGTCATCCATGTATCTGTATGTATGCTTAAATAGGGAGAGCTTATGACTGTTATCTTTATCTTTCATGGTTTTGAGAAACCATTTGTATTCAAAAAAGGCTAAGTATAAATTACACATAAGGAGTGAGCAAGAAAAACCCATAGGGATGCCTAGGCTTTGGTTAAAACATTGGCCTCTGAAGAGGATAGAACAGTTGTCAAGAATCCAGATAATGCTAATCACCACTTTTTCATCATTAAAGTAGAAGGGGTGAGATGAGTAGGGGTTCTTATTTCCATGTTGGTTTATTTGTGAGGGAGATGTAGAAAAAACCTTTTATCCTAGCGTACTTAGACGCTATCCTGATTATTTTTGTTAGAATACTCTTTAGCCCCAATTCCCTATTCAAGGGTATATTTTCATAGCATTGAGTGATGTCTGCAGCGGTAAAGAGATGGAATATTTGTATAGGGAAGTTGAGAGTGACCTCAGTAAAGTTTTTTACTAGCCAAAAGGGGTTATAGTGTATCTTGAGGAAGCCTGAAAAAATTCTTTGCTTAATTGCAAGTACAAATTCAAACTCAAAAAGTATAAGGTCAAGGCAAAGGGTGATATCTTTAGTAATGTTGGTAAATATCCCATTTGAAGCATCAGATATCCATCTAATTTTATGTTCATGATGTTTATATGTGGGAAATAGCACTGGAAGCTTGACTATCTCAAGAGAATATCCAAGATTATTAAGAGGCTTAGTGATCCCATCAGTAACCATACTAGAAGAATGGTTAAGCACCGTAAATTCCCTCCCAGATAGATGAGAATGTGTTTCTTTCCAAGCATGGTTTTTGCACATAAGATTAGGACAATTGGTGCTTTTATCAAGTCCCACGACAAACCAATTATGTGGGATGTGATGTGATCCAAGTACTATTATTGGACAGCTGGTTGTATGGTAGGAAAGAGATTTTTTGAAAAGAACATGGTTGAACTAAATTAGCTAAGTCCAATAGGTTTGTCTTCTCCAGTCAGAGAGACTAACAAGGTCAATTAAGCAACTAAGTAAAGCTAATAGAGCAAGATATGGGGTTTTTGGAAAACTAGGGATGTGATTCAGTCCTTTAGCCAGGATTTTCCGGATGTGGTCTCATCAATTAAATTACGATCACAAGTGCATACATGTTTGCCAAATCACCAAAATCTCTACAAAAAGTGCTATATTTCTCACAAGCGCATTCTGGGATAGTGTTGTGACGTAAAAAAATCATTACTGTAGACAAGACTCTTTATAGGCTGTTGATACCTCCAGCCAATAAGGACAATATCAAGCATTTTATGTTTGCCAAAAAGTAAGTTAAAGCACTCACAAAATATTGGTTTGGCGGCAAACCAATCCAAAAGTTCATTTTGGAAAAGACAGTGTAAATATATAAACTCCAAAGTAGAGGTCTTCTTTGTGAGATGCATCCTTCCACAAGGGCCAAAAGATACCTACACAGTATAGATGATCATAAGTCAAGGAGGTGCTAAATGGGAGTATTTCTACCTCTTCCTCTAGTAAAGCTACAAGACTTTCCCCTATTAAAGTTGAAGGAAGTACTAGGGGTTAAAAAATATGTGAAAGAGTTAGGTCTTTTTAGTGAAGGAGAATCCTCATCTTGAATGCATGGCTTGAGTAAACTAGTGATGATCTTGACACATTTATAGTTGGCACAAGTAGTCACATAAGTCCGTGGTTCATCATATTTAAGCTCCTTAACAATATCAAGCATTAGCCCACAAAAAAAATGTTAAAATCAATTTGAGCAACAACCAGTTGTTTGGGCTGTCCCCCCAACCAAGAACAGATGAGGGATAAATGAAAATCCACATGTTTCTCGGGGAAGAGTTGATTTAGGTGGTTGAGGATATATCAGATAGCATGGTCGAACCACACTCACAAGAGGCTTTGGGGTCAAGAAATTTACAGGCACATTTTAGATAGTGCCGGAACACATTCCAGATAGATTCAGTGTAGAAGTTAGGATTGCTTTTAGCAAACTCCATGTTACCTTTTGTAGGAATGTATAACCTTGCATTAGAGGAGCACTTAGAATGGTCAACAAAGTTAAGGTTGAAGGGATCTTTGATGAGTTCTCCCTTGTCTAAGAACTGTCCTCCTTTCAAAATTTTGAGTTAGCAATCTTCAACCATGGATGCTGGTAGATTAGCCAAATAAACCCAAGTTTCGCTAAGGATTGGTGCCAAAAGGCTTTGTTGGGGAGGACCCAGAGCTGATGGTCCACACCAAAGGACTCAACTTCAACTTTTCTAATTGGTATTTTAAAAAAAACTTTGGGTACCATTTCTAAAAGTTTAGAGTCGCTAATGGAGCAGAGGTTGTTCTGAAATTCCTTGACGGCTTTCAGAGCAGCACTATCTCTGTAAAAGATGCCCCCCGTTTGAGGGATCGGAGTAGGGGGATTTTATATTTGCGAGCTTTCTTTTTGAGCTTTTGCAATTGAAATTTTTTTTTCGATATTTTTAACACTCGCATTACACTAGCGATATCTTAAAATATCATTGGGGCATGAGAAAACTCTACACGGGATTATGCATTCCTTCAATTACCAAACATTTAAATGTGACATGCATGCATGTCTATGCTTTAGGGAATCTAAGGTTAAGCACTCTCTTATTAGATTGAAATTTGACTTTAAAACAAGCACCATTTGTAATTTTTTTTGAGTGACTATCTGACTGTGACGAATACCAAACAACACACGTAGTGTCAAAGTAACCGAGGAAATCCATACACCGAGCGGAAAAAACGGAGCGTGGCTTTTTTTTGAGCAAAAATAAAGAGAATCGTAGCATAAAAGGATTTTTTTTTTAATCCCTTCCATAATGTCAAGTGCAAGTAGTCCAAAAAAATGCTCAATCAATAAAAGGTGATCATTGTGACAATATAAATTCTTAATTGACTAAGTAACATAAGCTATCAAAACAATGCAAGTATAATAGGCACCCATCTTGTAATGACAATTACAGGGAATCCAAAAAATTGGCCAATCCATAGAGGACCATAAACCTTAGCTCAAAAATTCAATGTTATGTTGAAACTCTGCTGTCCCAGACAATCCTGGAACAACTCTACTTTTGTCAGTGCTGCCTGAAGCACAAACTCGTGAGCTATAGAATCCAACCCAAGGACTCAAAAATACACAAAGTAGATGTGTTTACAATGCATATACGTGAGGCACTTGCTGTCTCTTTTTTGGAAATCCTCACAAGTACATCAAGGGAAGTCTGCAATGGTCATAGCATAAGTAACCCCCTTTGAAGCAAGGCAAGAGTGCTACCATGAAAACCATGCAACACAGTAGGTACCAATATAACCTCTCTCACTAGCAGTGCTTGCATGCTTTGGCCCAATGCTATCCTCTCATTGAAGTCTTTGCTTAATTTTGACCTCCATCTGAGATGCTTTCCATCTCTGAATCTAGCATGGACCGAACTAGGCTGTGTTTCGCATTTCCCAATAGGGCAGAGGTTGTGTTGTATTGCTGCATTGTTGCCTTGTAACACAAATCCATTTTTTTGCAGCATCTCAACCTCCCATGAAAGCAGATAGATTCCTTCTTCCACGTAATCTTCTTCAAGATTTTCATCAGGGTCAAGAAAGACTGACTGCGATTTTCGCACACTCTTAAATCTCGTATTGTATCTCTATTCATTTCTGGACTTGGTATTTGCATTTCTAGAACTGTTGATTGAGCTGCATCAACCAAATGCAAACACTAATTGATTGCTCATAAATCTAGCTACCAAGTCTACCACATTGGTCCTATGGATGATTACATGCCCTTCACATAGGTGTTGTAACACACACTTTGAAGATTGCTAGTGACATATCTACACAATTGACTTCATAAAGACCAATGAATTTTGTTATAACCAACTGAAGCATGCATACTTGCCTGTTTAGCCTTAGAAAGATTTGTTCTTGGGACAAAAGCACCTGACTCATCTTGAGCAACAAATCTATCTCCTGAGTGTGGCACTCTAACATCCCACCATGACAACCAAGTTTTGAATGTTGGAATCTTATCCAAAATAGCATGTCCCGTTCTCTAGAACTATTTGAGTTCGTCCTTGCACACTTGTACTGGATGTTCTGATGGTGCATGTAACCATTCTCAACACAATATTTATGCTTCTCTTGAAAAGAGGAGCATCTTTTTCTTGGCTCCACCAAAGTAGGCAGTATTCACTGCAATCCAATTTGCCGCAGCATCAAACATAGGCAACATCTCTCTCTCTCTCTCTCTCTCTCTCTCTCTCTCTCTCTCTCTCTCTCTCTCTCTCTCTCTCTCTCTCTCTCTCTCTCTCTCTCTCTCTCTCTCTCTCTCTCTCTCTCTCTCTCTCTCTCTCTCTCTCTCTCTCTCTGTCTTTATCTCTCTCTCCCTCGTCATCTCTCTCCTCTACACTTGATAAGAAACACCTAATCTACCTAAATAATCTCCAAATGTGAGTAAACTCTATACGTGGCAAGTTATCTTTAAATAACCTACCTAGACGACCTCCTAGTGTGAGTCAAACTCTAAACATGGTAGGTAATCACTATTTATCCTACCTAAAACTCTTCCATGTTTGAGAATACCTCTATACAAGGCAAGAGATTACTATTTAACCCATCTAGATAGCCTCCAATGTGAGTATTAATCTACACATGGTAGACAACCACTAGATAAATCTAACCTAAGTTACTTCCATGTGTAAGCATAGCTCAACGCATTGCAAGTAACTACTAACTCTAGCTACCCCAAAGCATTTCCAAGTGTGAGTTTCCTCTACACAACGCAAGCAATCACTAATTATACATAATTTACTTCTAAGTGTGAGATAAACTCTACACAAAGCAAAATTCCAAATTTCACTAGCATGGAAGTTTACTAAGCTAAACTCAAATTACTACATTTAACCACTACAATACGTCACGTGGATACCATCACCTATACCGACAGAAACATATGGATTTTAAAATTCCAAAGCATCGATATGGGAGTCGGTACCGTACCATCAAAATATACGTCGATATGAGCAGTGTCAATATAAGTGCTAGCAAATACCAACACGTATGTCATAGTGCATACCGAAGCCTATATAGACGCCTATACTGAGGCCAAAACCTGCAAAAAAAAATGAGTAGAGAGGACTGGCAGTTGGTGCTGCATGTACTGCAGCACCAAAAATCAGCCCTCTTTGCTCCAAGGGAAGGGTGCAAAGCAACCGCACTCCGCCTACATTTTGGCTCAAAATTGAGCAGTAACCATAACCAAAACCAAAGCTGACTATACATGAATATAACATGAGCCATAGCCGACGTCTAAGTATATGTGAACCAAAAGCATGACCATAACTAACTATACATAAACTATACTCAATAAAAACATATACAAAATCCATACTCGTCAAGGTAATACCTCCCCATCAACAATCTCTCCCTCATCCTGAAGCTGACACAAAAGTCCTGACAATCTATGCTTGAATCCATATTTTTCTTCTCAACATGTTGGAGGACGCTTCTTGGCAAGTTCCTAAAAGATAAACATTGAACCATAAGATAAACATTGAAAAAACATATGTATATACGCTATTTATATAGTATATGACACTTACAAACTCGTGTCAAAGAGTCTCGTAGCCTCCACTCCCAAGATGAGATAAACCTACAGACTCCACGCATACTCTTGCTACTGTTGAAACCTATCAGGATGCTCCTGAGCCTCTCCTACGATCCTTGCCCACTCCTCTGTGTCCAACCATGCCGGCTTTGGCTCATTATTCTTTTACCTATTTCTTGCCTCTAATCGATGATGTGACATTGTCGCAATAGCCACACTCAAGATCCAGTCATTGGAAATTGGATCGTACCCATGTGCTAGAAAACTCTCTATGAATTGCATCAATGATGTAATTTTTTTCTTTCCTAATCTTGAGCATCCCTATGCTCTATCACAGATTGCCAAAACTGCACCGTACAAAGTTGTCAAACCCTCTATTGCATGGCTTTTTTGGTCATATCCATAATCCGTGCCCCATCCTTGGTCTTGTACACCTTGCTAGGGTCAAACTCATGTGCTCCCCAAGGTATACATGGTGTGCTAAGCGGTGTACTCTCTACTAAAGAGAGAGGTGGATGCATCGATAGCACCACTACCAAAACAACCACCGCCAAAAGAATGATGAGACCTTCATCTTCTTGAGAAGAAGAACAAGAGAGTGCAGTCTTGGGTGTAGCTCAACCCATTGGTGTAATTGGAATGCTTGTTGTATGTGTGGCACCACCAGCCGATGTAACTTGCACGTTGGTCATAGGAGTCGGAGTAGGTGTATCTGGTCTGGAAGGACCAAATCTCCCAAACGTCTGTACATATTCACACTGCTCAGGGAAAAAATGTGAGGAAAAATGTAGCCATCTACTCAAGTGACATGCCATCCACAATAACTAGAAAATAGGAAGCTCGAAGAGCATGGCTCCTCGTCATCTTCCATGTCTACAAAAACTAATTTGAAACATAAATACAATACGTTAGTTCATTTAATCATAAATAACCAACACAAATCACTATCTATTCACCATTGGACAATAATTAAAATCCGTTAATCATAAGTAGACATTACAGGAGAGTTCTTAAAAGAATCACTAGTCAATCTCTTATCTTCCATCTCAATTTCTTGGAATGTGGCATCAAGTGTTGGTGGGATAGACTCCACCGGTGGCGTTTCATTTGATATTTTCCTCCTCTGTTGAGTCCGTGATGAAATTGGATCAATCTCTAAACCAAACCAAAAGCCGCTAGCCCTTTAGAGTTTCTACATTGACACAATGTAAACTACCTCACATTCTCTAGCCATGCCCGATCCCCGCACACCTTGGTCTAGAGGTGCACAAAGATCAGGACCACTTGGTTATACTATCGTCTTTATTGGTCAATGCCTATATTTGTGGGTGCAAGATAAGTACACACCCATATATACATGATAATGGATGTAGTGGACAAATCTTAAGACTCTAACATTCTAACCTAAAACTCCTAGCAGTCAAACCTAAAGCCGCTAACCTTAAGAAGATAGCCCTAAGCGGAAAGACCTTGCCTAACACCACCTAAAGCCAATATAGAGCGGCCAAACTTAAGAAAATTTACATGGCCAACCCTAAGTTGATGTAGAGTGGCCAAACCAAAAGTCGGTTTGTTGATTAGAGAATGCTTCTTTTCTAGGTTTTCATCAATTTTCTATTGTAGCTAAGTTGATTTAAAGTCGCTAACACTAATTAGGTTTAGAGCGGTCAAACCCTGAGCTAATTTAGATCCGTCAAACCAAAAGCTATCAGCCCTCTAAAACCCTAAAACTCCTAGAGGGCCAAATCAAAAGCCGCTAACCCTAAGAAGCTAGCCCTAAGCGAGAATTAAGAGCTTGCTTAATGCCTCCCTAACTCAATATAGAGCGGCCAAACTTAAGCAACTTTACACGACCAACCCTAAGCGGCTTTACATGGCCAATCCTAAGCAGTTTTACACGGCCAACCCTAAGTGGCCAAACCAAAAGCCACTAAACCTGAGTGGCTAGCCTAAGCAGACAGAAGGAGCCCAACCAAGAAGAACTAAAACCATAAGCTACTAACCCTAAGTAGATTAAAAAGGTTAAACTAATGCGACCCTAAGCCAATTTAGAGCGGCAAAACAAAAAGCCACTAACTCTGAGCGGCTAGCCCTAAGTGGACTAAAACCACCAAACCAAGAAGAACTAAAACCATAAGCCGCTATCCCTAAGCGGGTAGCTCTAAGTGGATTAAAATGGATAAATTGATGCGACCTTATGCCGATTTAGAGCGGCTAACCTTAAGTGGCCAATTCTAAATGGACAAACACGGCCAACCCTAAGCGGCTAAATACGGCCAACTATTAGCGCACAAATTAAAAGTTGTTAACCCTAAGCGCTCTAAAATGGCCAAATCAATATGACCCTGTCGGTTTACATCAGCCAACCCTAAGTGCCTTTACACGACCAATCCTAAGTGGATTGAACTGGCCAAACCATAAGCTACTAACTTGAAGTACTTAGCCCTAAGCGCACTAAAATGGCCAAACTAAAGCGATCCTAAGTCGGTTTAGAGCGTCTTTACATGGCTAACAACATCAAGTTATGAAAAATGACAACAAAATCATGCAAACGACAACTCAAGTCGAATTTTCCAAAAAACATGATAAAAGGGCCACATTTTGAAGATTATTTGAAAAAATACCATATTACCTTATGACTTACTTCAAATTTTTAAAAGAATACCCACTTTTAGACATTATAAAATTCACTTAAGCACTGAAATTAAAAACACTTTAAAAAAATTACTACATTTAAGGGATTCCAAAACCTTCACACTTCATTAATGATTCCAAGACAAAATAAATTACAATAATTGAAAAGGAGAAAAATTCCCCTTGTAATGTCTAGGAGAGATCTTTGACCTTTTGCTTCAACATCTCAATGGTTGTTCTGCGTAAGTGACTAGATTTCTTTAAGTCAAACCCATACACAAGGATTTCCACATCCTCTAGATTAAGTGTGTCCACACGACGAGAACTTCCTGATTTTTTTCCCTTTTTGCTTGGTTTCACCATCTCAGGATCATATTATCCTTTCAATGGATCTTCTGCAGTTGTTCGATACCAATGCACTCCCATGCCATTCAATACATCGTGCTCGCTGAAAACTTTTGTGACTTTTGCAAGCCAAAAGGGATGATCATTTTCATCGTTTGTGGCAAGAACTGCAATCATTGTGCCCTCTTTTATCTCATTTACATCTCCTTCCCACATTTCTCCCTCCTATTGTCAACATTTTGTGCTCTTCCTTGGGCCAACATACATCTCCCTTTTTTCTCCATGAATAAGAGATAACAAATCGGCTGAAATCTGCACATTGTTTACACCACTAGCCACAACATTACCACTCCTTTTGCAAAGACCACCATGGTGCCACGCAAATGCATGTTCACGCCGAAACATGTCATCCTTGAGCTTTTCAACCAGCTTCACCTGCTTTGTAAAAAAACTTACCCACCATTCTAGAGAGCTTGCTGGGAAATACACATGTGCACCATGTATTGTCTCCTTGATCTCATTTAGGCATTGTAGAGGATCAATAGGGCGGTTTTCCCTCTCAGCTTTTGTGTCTCACTTGTTGTAAAGAGCAACATGTACTTTGCTCGTTGAATTTCACAATCAGGAACAAACAATAAGAACTTCAAGCCCTCCGCTGGCAACCAATCTTCAGAGTTTGAGTATTTTTTACACCACATGAGATTCTGTTCCTCTACCTGCTTGATTCTAAATTGATGTTGAAAACTATGATCATTGAGATTTGCAAATATGGCATGTTAGTGGCGGCACCAATCGAAAAATACCTACAATCATTTGTTTCTTCCACAATTTTAATGGCGGGCTTGGGAACATAGGCATCTTCCAGCATGACACAGATTTGTGGAAGGTCAAATGTGCTTTTCTTTGCCAACTTGACCGAGAACCTGCTAAACATTTGGTCAATTTGGTCATGTGTGTGTCCCACTAGTAAAAACCCAAGCTTCACTTTTTTGAATATCTTCCTTTGCACCAGCATATTCAAGTATGCAAGGAGAACTTGGTTTTTATTTTCTCTACTAGTGTTATCAAGCTGTAAGTAGAGGCCAGGTGGTAGTTCACCTTGCCATTCTTCAATAATGTTCTGCATGATGGTGATTGTCAAATTAGGATCATTATGAATATTTGGAAAATTAATAAAGATCCTGGATGACATGACACCATTGAAAACTAAGGCTCCAACAACATGGAGCTGGATGAAGTTTTCCTCTTTGAGATTCTTTAAAGGACGCATAAAATGTGGCAACATTGTTTTCTTCTGATCCATGCCATCAATGACTAGGCCTAGATATTTGTCTTTTTTCTCTAAACACTTTTTTCCTGTGCTTTGCTAGCTTTTGGCGCTCTGTACTTTTTTGCTCCCTGTGAATTTTCAATGCTTGTAGAATGGGCACTGTAAAAGAGTTTGAAGAGTGTTAGATTTTTGAAATTTTTGAGAGAAGTAATTCAATTTAACTAACCAAACTAAGATAACTTACATTTATCCTCCGTAGTCTTTGTTGTGTCTCGCTTTGCTTTTAACTCTGCACATATCTGGCAAACACTCATCCTGCTCTTCTTGGGAATTTTAACATGATGAAATTCTTGTCTCCAAATTTGCAAGAAAGATGGTAGCGAAAGAGTGGAGTTTAGACTATCTTTTTGTGACTCCACATATAAATTGTATACCTCTCGCTTAGTAAAGTTGTCGGGTAGATGTCTGAAGTTTGAGTTAGGTAGCACTTCTCCATTAAAGGTGATGAAATATCCCAACCATTGTTTGAGGAAACAACATTGGGGGGTTTCATGTGTGCTAAATGCTAAAGAAACACTTTCTTGGCTCACATTCGATATGATTTTTTGAATTCTTAAATTGCTTATGCCAAATACCTTTAGGAAACACGCTCTGCAAACAGCAACATCCGATACAACATATTTTGTTGAGGAGGTGGAGCAACATATACGTGACCTCAAGTCTGTGGACCCCTCTTTAAGTTGAAAAAATTGTTACGCTCTTGTTGGATTTTATGAAACCCTAAGCTTCTCAAACAATTTTGGGCACAAAAAAACACTCTAGATGTTGCTCGAACTTCTCACCTTGAAAGAAGTCGTTGTTTTCTCTGACCTCTTACCCCTTGAGTTTGTCGTTTCTCATGGTATGTGTTGTTAACTACTTCATTCCCGTGAAGATGTTGTAGTTCTTCTTCCACCACATCAAATGAAACTCTTCTTGAGCACCGTTTAGAAATTGGAGTTCCCTCACTAGCAAGAAAAATTGTGTTTATAGAAGGTGTTAGTGACATAGAAGGACAAAAAGGTTCTACATTACTAGGACTACTTAGAAGCTCCATTTGGTAGAGTGTGACAAACAAAATGAAGCAACTTGCATGACTATAGCTCTAAAGGGAGACTTAATAGGGGGTTTTTAATAAAACTTATTTTTAAAAATAATAATAATATATTATATTAAAAAATAAGAGGCTTTAAAAGGGGACGAATGCATTTTCACATGCAGAAGTTGTATTTCAAGCTCTAGAGCACTCATGACACTTGCTTGCAATTGTGCTTCTTTTTAACAATTCCTTTTTCAAGGTAAGCAAGAATTTTTGGATTATTCAATATTTGGAGCATTAATTCAAAGGTTTTAGTATGTTTAAGTTTTTAAAATTCTTGAATTTTATGTATTGAAGTTTTAGGTTAAATTGTAGAAAATTTGAAAAACAACTAGGTCACTTAAAAAATTTTAGCGCTAAAACAAACTCTGTTTTTTTAATAAGTATTTTTTTCAAAGAGTGAAGCACAATATAATGAGTAAAATCTAAAGTGGAACAAAAATTTGGATTCCAAAATCCTATTGTTTATTTTCATAAAATTACAAACTTTTAGAATATTTTCAGTTAAAAAAACCAAATTGTACAAAAAGACATGACTTACTGGTTCAATTTTTTCAAGAAAGACAAGAGTAGTATAACTTCTTCTAGAATTGAAGCCTATGATAAAGTTGGATTCTAGAATCCATCTTTTAAGGCCACTATTGCATGTGAAATGCAACTTGTCAATCAAAGTGGATTTTGGAATCCAACTTTGTGCAATCTTTGGTGTTATGATTGCAAATTTTTAGAAACATGGATTTTAGAATCCAATTTTGAGTTTTAGGAATCCAACTAAGAGGATTCTAGAATTGAAGTCCATGAAAAAGTGGATTCTGGAATCCAAACTTTTGCAAAGTGGATTCCAGAATCTGGTTTTATGGATGAAGTGGATTCTAGAATCCAAAGTTTTGTAAAACTGGATTCCAGAATCCGTTTTACGGAGATTGTGGATTCTAGAAACTGTTTTTACGTAGATTGTGGATTCCAAAATCCGTTTTTATGGAGACTGTGGATTCCAGAATTCATTTTTACCTAGACTCTGGTCTCCAAAATCCATGTTTACTAAAATTATGGATTTCAGAATCCGTTTTTACAGAGACTGTGGATTCCAAAATCCGATTTTAAAAAAAAAATTGGATTTTGGAATCCAAAAACTACAACGTTTAAGGCAAAGAACGTACACAGACACACCCCTCTAGCAAACATGACAAGACAAGAGAAGCAGTAGCATCTAGAGCCACAAACAGGGAAAAGGTACGCAATTGGTTTTTTCATTAAAATCCATGCACAGATGATGAAAAAGAGAGCGCTTTGGTGGTGCGCAAATGGCAAAAACAACAACAGGACAACGGCGAGTGCATGCTGTCTCAATTTTTTTTTCAGAACGAACATGCACATGTCAGATCCATCATGCCATCAAAACACTATTGGCCTCGACACAAGCCGCAGTGTGTCGAGGCCGACAGTGTTTTGATGGTATGATGGATCTGACATGTGCATTTTCGTTCTGAAAAAAAAATTGAGACAACATGCACTCGCCGTCATCCCGTTTTTGCTCTTCTAACATTGACCAATATGCTCCATTGTTATGTCCCCTTCATGCTTCTCTGGTGATCCAAATGGATTGTAGAATCCACTTGAGGCTAGACGTGTTTGTAAAAATATTTGTTTCTTTGTCCTTACCATACATACTCTGAAGTTCCAAACCATCGCTTTTTTTTACTTTCTACTAAGTTCTAGATAGCACACAACACTTTCCTGTATAGGTAGATTCCACAATCCTAAACTCTTATCTTGTTACATCTCATGGATTTTAAATTACATTTCACTCTTGATATGACTACAAGAGGCTCTTTATAAACCCAAATTCTACACCTTTTATTTCATTGTTTGGCATCATAACGCATTCTTATACTTTATTTTGTCTATATGCTAATCTTTCTTTGTCATGATTGTGTCTTTTTTGAAGGTCATGGCATCTCACTCGCAACAATTTCAAGCAAGTAAAAAGCTTAAAGTGACTGCAAAGGAGAAAACTTCCAGTCAACCTCAACTAGGTTCAAGCTCAGGAGGGCACTCAGGTACACTAATGTCTTCTCAGCAATTTCCTGCACCACGAAGCCCATGCTTCTTGCTGCAGAACAATTTCCTCGTGAGCCGTCAACTGAGCTCACTAGAGAGAATCACCAGAAGGAGCCAAAGGACAAGAGTATAGAAGCCACACCTACAGGAAAAGCAATAACCCTTCAAAGCTCAAAAGAAACAAATATTTGGGGTAATGTTCCTGCAAAACCCAAATATGAGCATGCTTGGGCGTTTTGCATTGGGCATCCTGGGTATCAAAAGCAATTGATTGATTCAACAACTCCTTTTTTAATTGTTACGAAACATAAAGGACCTTCAAGTGATGTCAATAAGTTTACTCTTGCTGGGCGCATTGATAAAGTACAAGAGCACAAAGGAAAAAACAGGATATATTTTCTTGTTCAATGTAATGACTCAAGTCTCCTTGTTGTTCTTGTTCTATTGAAAGACTTTGAGATCACTGAAGTGAATCCTGTAAGCACAAGAGACTTGATGATTGATGCCATGCAAACACGAGGCTTGGTAAGAATTCAACTTCTATTGTTCCTTTTTTATCTTTTGTGTTTTAGCTTGAAATATTCAAGGAACTTCGTTGTTTATGGTTGTAGATAGGAAACCTATACTGAAGTGATGGAGAGATTTTTTGGCTCAGAGAAGACATCTTCGAGTGACTACATGGAAGAAGAAGGAGAGGAGGAAGAAAATTCAAGTTCTTCTAGTGATGAAGAGGTTCAAAGGGACATGCCCCCTCAACAGTGATCCAAACCCCTGCTACAAGTAAGAAACAAAGCAAAAAGTCAGGTAAACCTAAAGAGTCTAAGTTTCTTCCTGAATCAGAGATTGTTCCATCTGGTCCTGGTGCCCCTTTACCTGATACAAGAAATTCAAGCTCTTTAAATGTTATGAGAGAAAGGGTTAAACAAAATAACATGGTAGATCCTTTGCCCATAAGTGTAATTGAACGTCCACCTGTGGACGTTCAATCGCCCATATTTTTGCATAGTAGATCCTTTGCCCATAAGTGTAATTGAACGTCCACCTGTGGATCTTTACACAGGAAAACAACCCTTAGAGGTTCATGCAGTTATTGAGCAGCATGTTCATAACCTAAAGTTCAAAATGGACAACAAGCCAAATGCCATTGTGTTACCTTTTCTTGTTTTGGTGGATAGACAACAGTGTCCTACAAAAAATTCTTGGGTAAAGGCCAATGAGTCCTATAGATATTGGGTTCTTGGGGGCACGAAGCAAGAGCTTGCTGCAGAGTATGAGCATGTGGACACATACAAAATGGCCATGTGTTGGGTGTATGCTGGCTTAACAGATGAGGAGGCAAAGGTTCTTGCCCTTGACCATAACATTGACTCGAACTTTTGTTTGGAGATGCCTTTCAAAAGATGAGATTCTTTCATAATGAGTGGGTTGATACCATAAAGCGTGGTGGAAAAGTCGATTACAATTTTTGAGTAGAACTTTGTGAAAAGTGTGGCCTTGAAGTGAAAAAGAAAGGTGGTCGTGGATCAAGTCAAAAGCCTAATACTAAACAGTATGACAACTATTTTCAACTTGCCTTTCGAGATGGAGAAGTTTGGAACTTACAAGAGGAGATCTTCAAGCTACATGAGCAGGGAAAGCTAAAGGGTCAAAAGCTAAGCAAGTCCCATGCATCTTTCAAAAGAAAAGGTGTCTCAAAAGAGGATTCACCAAAGCCCATCCCCGAAGATATGAAAATAATACCATGGAGACAATTGCAAGGAATACGTGAAAAATCATTGATTATTGATGTACTCTCACATGTGAAGGGTGGAAGCATCTCTCTAGAGCAAATGGGAGAAGAATTTGAAAGGTTTGTAATTATAATGAATTGAAATATTCATTGATGTTTTTCTTTCTATCATGAATAATATTTCTCTTTGTCTATCATCAGGCAAAAGACCATGTTGCACATGCAAAGAATAATGATTGAAAAATTGAATTGCTCTAATCGGGACGAGGTGGTGCAGTACCATCTAGACTCAAGCAAACTCCATGTGTTGGAGAAGTACATGTTGCTATTTTTTAACACGGTGAGTTGTTCCCCTTGGTTATAATTTCTTGTTATTTGGCCAGAAATGACTTTGAATATCTTCTAGTATTGCTTTTGATTATTTTGGACTCTTCTGATAGCCTTCTTACATTACATTTATGTGGCTTTGGATTCCAGAATCCTAAGGTGACCCTTTAGTTTTTAAAATCTTAAATCAATGTCCCATTTGCTGGTTTTGGGTTTGGATTCTAGAATCGCAAGAAAACCATTTGGGTTCTGAAATCCAAAGTTCAAGTTTTTTTATTTTGCATGTGGCTGGATTCTAGAATCCCATGGATTATTTAACTTGTGATTTATTTCATGGGTATTAAAGCTTATTCTTTGAGGATTCTAGAATCCACTTACACATAATAAAATCAACTCTAGTTAGACTTCAAATTTATCTTTTTTTAATTAAGTCTTTTCCTTTTCTCTTATATCTTTGTTGTGTATTCTAGAACAAAGATCCACGGGTTGCCATCAAGCAGATCCCTCTCGACTTTGAACAGTTCTTGTCACGATGTCGTCTTGAGAGGCGAAGCAGACAACAACCCCAAAGCTTTGAAATCACTCCTGGTCTCTCACTTTATATTCTGGATCATGTAGATGAGTCTCCATCTCATTGGTGTGTTCATGACGGCAGGGTTGAAGAAATGAGCACATTTGTTACCCCACGGTCTTACACACTAGCCATTGCAGATGCGCCTTATGGTTTTAGTGCCCCAAACTCTATCAATGATGATGTAAAGTATGGAGTATCTGCCTATAAAAAAGTTATAGAGGCTTTTGGAAAAATAACTACTTGTGACTCTTGGTCACTAGTATTTTTTCATGCCCATGACATGTCAAATGCTAACATGGTAAGTGAAACCTTTGAAGTTTTATACTAGTAGTAAGGTGTTATTTTTTGCTTTCTTCTTACATCTGAACTATTTTTCTGCAGGATAAAGCCAAACATTCATGGATATAAGCTTGATCGCCTTTCTTGGGCTTGTGAGTTTGCTACCATTGGATTTTACTCATCTCTAGGTGTGCAGAGTAAAGGATCATATAATTTTGTGATGAAACCAAATCGCACAAATGTTTTTGAATGACCAGGAGTCTGCAAAAAGTTCAAACATACCGGTGCAGATGTACAAGGAGTCATAAATCCATATCAAAAGCCTCAACTTTTGATGATGGATTTGATTGATTTACTCTCAACGAGAGGAGAATGGGTAATGGACCTCTTTGCGAGGACATGCACTACAACTGTTAGTGCATTGAAGCAAGGCTGAAATGTGGTTGCTATGGAATGTGATTCACTTCAAGTTAAATTTATTGAGCAACAAGTCACAGCTCTTAAGGAGTTACCAAATGAGTTCCAAGAGGTGGGAATGAAAAGCATGGCATCTGATCCTCGCTTCTTTGATGCATCTGGAGAGCCACAACCCCCAATTGGAAGTGAGAAAGTTGGGGAGATATTTGATCTTGTGGATTTTGAACCAGATAATGTAGAGGTTGAGGAGCAAGCTAGTGACAATTCCTCTTCAAATAACTTCAATGGGAGAGGAGACAAGGAATGACGAGGAAGAAGATCTTTCCCATTCAAGCATAGTTTTTATGACTTTAAACTCATCGAACTATGTCTATGTTCAAAAACTTGACATTTTGATGTGAAGATACTTATTTTGATTTGTGCTTTTTATTATTTTCTTAAATTCTCAATGTTTTCAAGTTTATATGGCATGTGATGGAGTTTCATTGTAAGAATAAACCTTTTTTGAGCTTTCTTGGAGAAAATCCATGCATGCAAGCCCAATATATTCACATTTATCTTGGATGTTCTTCGTATATCTATTGCTTATGTAGTTATGAAAGCACCATGTCTATGAAATTTGATATGTAGAGTGACAATGTTGGTTAAGGACTACATTACGATCAAAAAAATTGTTTTTATGGCCAATTTAGAAACTAAAGAATTGTAGGTTGTGCCTATGTTGTCTTTTTATTAAAATAATTAGCTTTTTTCTAAGATCAAGAATCAATCCAGTAGTGCTATAATATAGTAATATGACAAACTAGCTTTTTTATTAAAAGAAAAAAACTCTTTTCTGTAATGCATTTTTCTACTTAAAAAGTGCTCTTTTTTATGTTGTTGTGAAATTTTGGATGCACCCTTGCAAATGATAACTCACGAATTGTGCTACTTTTTTATGACTTGTTGTTTAACCCTAAGCGCCTTTATAAGGTCAACTCTTAGCGACCAATCCAAATGCCACTAACCCTAAGTAGCTAGCCCTAAGCGGCTAGCCCTAAGAAGATTGAAATGGCCAAATGCCACCCTAACTCGATTTAAAGTGGCCAAACTTAAATGTCTTTACATGACAAACCCTAAGCAATCAAACACGGACCGCCAACTATTAGCAGTCAAACCAAAAGCCGCTAACCCTAAGTCGCTAGCCCTTAATAGATTGAAGTCACTACACCTTAATAGATTGAAACAACCAAACCAATTCTGCCAAAAGTCTATTTAGAGTGGCCAACTTTAGCCAGCTATAAGATGGCCAAACCCTAATAATCTAACCTAAACAGCAAGTTCTAAACGGATTAAGACGGTCAAACCCTGATAATCTAACCTAACTGGCAAGTTCTAGACGGACGAAGATGGCCAAATTAAACCCTAACACTATAACCTAAAACTATATCGATCTCTAACATAAAGCATCCTAACACTAACATTTACAACCACTTTGCATTTGGTAACCATAAGTCGCTTAAATAACAAGTTGATCTATGGCAAGTCACAAGTTAAAAGTATCGCATAAACTTAACATAAAATTACATAAATATAAAAGAATTACTTATAAATAAATCTAAACCAAAACAACTCCAAAAAATTTCTTTTCTTGACTAAATATTTATGATAAACAAATTTCAATATATTGCAATGTTTATGGTAACATTTATGTAAAAATTAAGAAATGACGAATCTAATTTAAAAATTTTATTAATTATAACATTTTATTTGAAAATGTGTGTGTGTGTGTGCATGTAGTGTGTATAATTATGTGGAAATATGTGTGTGTGTGTGTGTGTGTGTGTGTGTGTGTGTGTGTGTGTGTGTGTGTGTGTAAGAAAAAAGATAGAAAGAGCACTCAAAGTTGGCCAATGTGAACACAAAGAGCTTAGGGGATTGAAGCAAAATCTGCACGAAAACACACGCACACACTATGTTACACACACACAATAAATACACACTCACTCTAACATAAACCCAAAAAAAAAAACATACCCTTTCATTGCGAGTGAAAATCCAAAGCTAGGTGAGGCCCAATGTGGTAGATCTGTAGGTATGGAGGAGAAACGCAACAGAGGAGGAAGGAGGAGAAGCAAGAAAATGAGGCAAAAATGTGAAAATGAACCCATGATTCCTTTTTTATAGGTTGGCATCGGAACATATGTCAATATATGTATGATATACGTGTCGATATATGCATCGGTATAACCATTGATATATGTGTCGATATCACGGTCGATATAAACATTGGTATTTTAAAATTTAATTTTTCTTAAATTGAGACTCCCTCAAATTTAGCAATGCATATACGATGCCCACCAATGACATTGATAACTTGGCATCAGTAAAAATTTGATCTCTTGTAGTGAACTAATTTAGCTTTCTATTTTAACTATCTATTTAACCTTTTAGAGATCGAATAATAGCTAATATTTTGATGAAATATAATTTAATTGAAACATTAGCTCGATCAATATTTTGGCCAGATAATCAAAGGTATTGCATAATACCCTCGTTTAAGACATATTATATATTGCATTGTATAATACAACCAAATAATCAGAGGTGTTGCATTATATCCCCATTTAAGACGTATTATATGTGCATCGTATAATGCGCAATGCAACTAGCTATAGAGTAGTTGCAGTTGAGGGGGCTAGTGCTTTTGCTATTGTTGTGGTAATTGCTACCTCTAGTTGTTGCTATTGTGTCATGTGATACAATCTATCGTTAT